>NC_136483.1:104524198-104621698 GCF_053919585.1 Euprymna scolopes | reverse complement strand
CTCTTTTTCTCTTTCTCAAATTTTCATTGTCATGTCACACAAACTTTTTGTATCTCTCTTCTTATCTGTTTTTCTCCATTCTTTCTCTCTCTTCTCCCTTGTCTCGTCTCTGTTTCCTTTCCCTTGTCTCTGTTTTTCTCTCTCTTCTTCATTTCTTCTTCTTCTCTACCTTGCTGTCTCTCTATTGTCTCTCTCTGTCTCACACTCTCTCGTTTGCACTCTCTTCTTTTTGCGCTCTCTTCTCTTTCTTGTTCATGCTCTCTTTTTCGTTCGTGCTCTTGGTTTATCTCTTACTGACTCTTTCTCTCTCACTTTGTGATTATTTCTATTTACCTTTTCATGTTATATAAATTTGACATAACAGTATAACATGTTAAAATTTCTATAAGGTGAAAAAGTGTTGATTATTATCAGGATGGTGTATTTAATTTTTCACGTAACATGAATATTTAGAAATAATTTTTTTATACCAACAGCAGCCAAATTTTGATGGCATGTGACAGTCGTCTTTGGAAATTTTTACAATAAAATTGAAAAATCAACTTGCAAGGGAAAAGCATAAACATTAAGACATTGTAATGAAACCAATAGGAGAAATATATTGGATACTTCCTAAGGCGTCCCCATTGGGCCAAACATCATCATCTTGTGTGCAGTGTCAACAGAGAGGAGAAAGGCATGATAGATTTTCAAAAACCTTGAAGACTTGAATTCAAATAAATAGCCGAGATGCTAATGAATAGCCAATCTTTTTTTTTTTTCATCATAAACAAAGCCTATTGCAATTAAAAGCATAAGAAGGCCAGTGGGAAGTTGAGCAACAAGATGTTCATTTCTACATTTAAATTTCTACATGTTGGTACAGTCAGGAAAATGTAGCAGGAAGGGAATTCCAAAAGTGCACGATCCAAGGAAGGAATTAATCACAGTAGAAAACCTTTCAACATCTGGGGACTTTTTTTTTTTCAATGGAAATCGCTCTGGACAAAGCATGAAACAACTTTATGTAAAATGCTAGAAATAAATATATATATATATATATATATATATACACACACACTAGCAAAAGTACCCGTCGTTGACTGGGTTCAAAAACAGTCTACAGAAAATGGACTCTGATTTATGAAAGTATGATAGGTTATGAAAAGGAAGGGTTGTAAAGAGATAGCTTCGAATTTGGGGGTATCAAAACCAAAGCAAAATATGATGAAAGAAAAAATAAAATAGATAAACCCCATAATTTATTATACCATACCTGTTCACACTGAAACACTTATCACAATATTCTGTGGATCTATATTAAAAAAACCTTGTTAAACTTTGTGACATATTTCCATTCTATGGAGGTCAGGCACGAACGAACACCCCATAATTTTATTACACCATATTTCTTCAAGCTGAAACATAATTATCAAAGTATACTTACGCAGATAAATATGAAAAGTCTTTATTAAAGTTTGTGCCTATTTCCATTCTTTGGAGGCCAGGTGCAAAGGCAGACCCCACAATTTTATTATACCATCCCTATTTAAGTTAAAACATACTTATCAAAGTATTCTTATGTACATCTATATCAAAAACACTTGTAAACGTTTTTTTTTTTTTAATTTCAAAATTTATTTCCATACTTTGTGGACCAGGCGTGAACGCAGACCGCACAATTTTAATGAACCACTGTTCTGCCAGATCAAACATACCCATTCCTGTGTCTCGATACATCTTCTATCATTATATGTAATCAGTTTTTTAAAATAGTCAATCATATAGGAGCCTATTTGTGACAACACACACACACAGACATTCAGCTTTATATTATAGATACATACAAAATTTAACAGTTTAAAGACCAAACAAGTGCAAAATTTTTATTTTATATAAACAAACGTATTTTATTAAAATCAAATTTGATATTTTAATCCATAACAGATCCATCAACATTGCTTTTAATACAGTATACCTTTATCACTTATATATATATCTCTTTATCAGGGCTCTACATTGTGAGTGAAACAGTCACATTTGCGAGTGATTTTTCAAAGTGGTGACTAGAGAGAATAAAACGCTTATCTTTTGGCGATTGCATTTCTTTCACTGATAATCTTCCAAAGCTCACTACGGAGTGAAAAATATCTTTTCTACATTGTTCGTTTTATTAAAAAAAAAAGTTAAATTATTTAAACAATAAAAGTTTAATAGAACAATATACTTTTTTTTTAACGAAGGCTGTTTAAAAAAACATCTGAAGAAATCAAAATGTTTATACCTTCAAGCATCAACATAAAAATTGTTGTATATTTAGAATTATACTTATTTAAAAATATACAGAAACATCTTTATGATGTACATACTTGTCATAGAATGAAGAAGTCATATTCTAAAAATCATGTAGGTTTGGCTAGTAACTTTTCTATTTGGCTAGTAAACGAAAGTATTTAGTTGTCAAATGCCAACTAAAGATAAGTTTGTCCATAGAGCCCTGTTTATGGTTAACAATGCCAATAACCATTAGTCGTGTGCTCTTGTGTAATGAATGAATGCGTGAATGTAGGATTGACATGAAATTCTTAAAGATAAACTAAAATGACCGAAAAATGGGCTGAAATGACTTAAATAAATAAAAAGTAAATGACTTAGAATGACTTTAATGAACTTAAGGATGAATTGAATGACCTTAAGAATGACTTGAATGCTTAAAAAATAACTGGGATCCTTCAAAAACAACTTGAATGATCTGGAGAATGACTTGAATGGCTTTGAGACTGACTGGTTATAAAGTGGGTGATCATTTTACATCAAATTGATACAGAAAAGTAATCCCCCACTTTATGTCACAATAAGTACAGTATGTAGTAAGAACAGATACTACACTTTGGTCTTGGCCAAAAGGCCAAGAAAAGGGTATTTATTTGTTCCCTCACCGACCAAATTAGACACAAGGCCGATTTTTAATGTGAGGAGTGAAGGGGAAATGGGGACCAACTCCCCGGGGAGTAGGGGAGCTGGATAGTAACAATTGGTATGAAGGGTTGCCTCTACATTGACCAAGGTCTTATATGTGGGGCTGCCCCCACATATGGTTTTTGCTTGCAGTATCTGCCAGAACAGATACTACACTTTGATTGATATTACAATTTAAAAAAATTTCAATATAAAATTTAAAAAAATTTAAAAAAGTAAAATCTCCAAAAGACAAAGCAAATTTAGGCACAAGGCACTATAAGATCTGGGGCGGGGGGAAGTGTTGCAGGGTCGTTGTAACTAAAGTAAAAATTGGAGTCTTTGGCGACTTAATCTTGACTGGCAACATTTACCACAATATCTCATTCACTCTGTGGAATCTAAAGCTAACTAATGAATTCCCAGCATTTTAGCAAAAAGCATATATTTACAATTTCTGTGTGTGTGTGTGTGTGTGTGTGTGTGCATTTTTTTTTTTTTTTTTTTTTAATTAAAATAAGTGTGTATGTGTGTGTTTGCTTGGCCAAAAGACCAAGAAAAGCTTAAAAAGCTAAGAACAGCATCTATTAACAACAGACCTTTAATCTGAACCAAAAAGGCCAAGCACAAAAGTGTTACGGACAGACCGACGGAGTGACTTATAGAGTCGCTTGCACGCGACTAAAAACTAGCCATAGATAAATATTATATGGATAGATTCCAACTAAGAAAACAACAATTGTTCTCTTTGACAAAAACATCGCTCATGGAATGTGAGGACTAAAGGACAAAATAAGAGATAGTGAGAATTACGAGGCTATCAAAAGTAAATCTCATTTACGGTAAAGAGGTAGAATTTTGTTACTAGTTGGGTAGGTCGGAATATTTTCATTAAAGAGGTCCCAGTGCACCAAACTCGTTGGAGCACGTTTTGTGGAAATCCTTGTAAAACGAGCACAAAGATGCAACTTTGCACTGATGCAACATGGCTGGGTTTTGGAAGACATTGTGAATGGAAGCTATTGGGTGAGACATTCCTTTTCTTGTACCCTAAAAGGGAGAGAGTAGTTGGTTGGTACAACAACCTGGATGTTATAATTGTTGACAATACATCATGCATGAGTGTTTTTTGAGTGAAATATATATTTGACAGACATGTTTCGAACATGTAGTCATGTTGGTATCTCTCATATTCTCTTGTTCCATGTTGTCCATGATTCCACTATTTTTGTCCCACACGGACATTGTTAGTGCGTGTCTCCCATATTCTCTCTACCAGTGACCCAGTTATTTTTGTTCACACACCTAACACAGAAGTTTTATATCGAGCTTTCGTGACCAGCGTTGAGGCCACCTTCATCCGCAGCCACCTCAGCTGGCCAGGCCATGTCCATGGAATTGGTCTATCCAAGCATCTCCAGAAAATGCTCTATAGTGAGCTTGCCAACGGGACTAGACCATGAGGAGCCCCCCCAAAATGCGCTATAAAGACCAGCTAAAGTGCACTCTGGCCTTAACTAATATAAACACATTCTCATAAAAACAAACTGGCAGAGATTGGAACATATGGAAAAGAACAATGCATCAAGGCATTGCGGACGTTAAGGAGAATGTGAGGGAAAATGAAGATAAAGGAGAAGAGAGTAGAGCAAACAATCTCGTCCTAGCCTCGCCCTTCCCTAAGAACACTGTCTGCGACTCTTCCACCTTAGATTAGGCCTTCAAAGTCGTTTCATTCATGGACATTAATAAAGGAGAGAGACAAACAACAGAACCCAATACTCGGACATGAGTGGGAGCTGCTGTTAATGATAGCCCATATTCTCCCTACCAGCTAATCCATCTATTTGTGTTCTTCATTTACTTTGTTCTTGTTTTCTTGTTCATCTCTCTTTCTAAAGACCTAGATTTTCTGCTTCCTTCTTGAGTCTTTGTATAACCCGACCTCTGAAGTGACCTTTGACTGTAAAACACAAATTTCAATTCCTCGCCGTTTTATTCACAATCCTCACAGATTCTAAATATCATATACAATTGAGTCGATTTATAATCAAAGCCACTATTCGCCCATGTATGGAATATTAGTGCCACATTTGGGCTGGTACATCTACCACTAATCTCTCGCTCTTAGACAGAGTTCAAAAAAGAGTCTCAAATTCTATAAGTCTTGCATTGTTGACCAAACTCCAACCTCTGTCTCATTACTGCAATCTTGCCTGTTTTACAAGTACTTTAATGAAATGTGCTCTGATGAACTCATAGCTCCTATATCACTGACTACCCCACATGCAGCAAAATCCCACCCCTTCACTGTTGAGCTCTCTAGATGCCAGAAAGCCTTCTACTATAAAAGTTCCTTCTCTCGGATTACTTGACTTTTGAATTCCCTCCCTGTTTTTCTGCTTCCTTGACTATACTAATTTGCATAAGTTTAAATGTAATGTGAACAGACATCTTGCTGCTCAACTCTCTACGGTCTTGTTAGGTTTGATCGCAAATAGTAGTCCCTTAGATTTCAAGTGGTAATATATATTGTTTGGAGTGAAAAAGATTTATAGAAAAAAAAAAAAAAAGACAAAAAAAAAAAGACAAAAAAAAAAAGACTTTGCAATTCTTAAAGCAAACGCTTGATTTGGACTCGTGCAAATGTTTTTCTTTCATTCATAATAATTCATAAGTTTTGTTACCATGATGATGCTATTGATACGCAGTGAAGAACTGATGCTACTTTGATTGTAAAAGTTAAGAGTGAATAGAGTAAGTTTAGTGAACTTCTGTCATTACTAGGGCTATGACAACAGAATATTCTTTTCACTGTTTTGATTCTCGAGGATATATCCAACACAGTTAATCAATTGGGAACTATCTAAAGACATAAGATATTAACTGATATATACTCGAGAGTCAAAATAATGAAAAGAATATTCTCTTGTCATAGCCCTAGTCATTACTAACCAGCAGAGCATTACCATTGTTGTTCTAGATAAGAATCTGTCAGTAATATGTATGCAATGGGATGACCTATGAAAAGAAAACGTTAATGAGTCTTGAGGACATCCATTATATGGAGAAGAATTATGTGAGAATATTATGGTGAATGTGTAATTCGAATCTTAAAGACAGGCTTAGATCTGATGACCTCAGAGGAAAATTTAAAAAAAATATATATAGGCGATCTGTGTTGAACAGGAGACTTTGTTGGTTTGGGCACATTGAAAGAATGAATGAGAGGTCTTGCTTTGAAGTAACATAAACAATTTGGCAGGGAAAGGCCAAATATAACAAGGGAGAAACAAATGAAGAGCCCCCCCCCCCCCAGAGAAAGAATAATAAATAAAGACCTGATGAAAATATTCATTAGTTTGAAAATTAATTTCTAAAATCTCCTCAACACATGCTAGCATGAAAAAAAAATGGATGTTAAACCAAATATAATTATGATTTATCTATAAGTGCAACATAATCTCTTCATTTTCTAAAGAGCATCCCAGGTCAAAGATGTCGTTTGGAACATAGCAGATCAATTTTTACGGTGTGAACAAATCTAGTCGACGCATGTCAGATAGCATTGTTTGTGGCATCTGGTGTTAAAAATCAGTGTTGTAGTATAGCGTCTCGTTGCTGTGACTATCAATGTGTGTATTAGTCTATATCAGTGGTTCTCAAAAGGGGGTCCACAGGAAAAACACTTGATGTTCAATAGCTATGAAGGGGTCCATCCAGAAGAAAGAAGGGGAAAAGGGTCCATGTGTAAAAAATAAATAAAATAAATAGGTTGAGACTGGTCTATATAATAAGATAGTTTCTATTTACATCTGTGTTGACAGAGTTAACAATAACACATTATCCTTTTAATTTTAATATTTTCTTGGTTTTATTTTTCTGTCATGGGACCTTTTGTTTTTTTACTATATAAATATACAGGGTGGAATGATAAAATTGTCGCCCTAAAGAAAACGATACTACAGCTTTATTGTAAAACTTTTATTGAAAAAAAAATCAATTAAGCTAACTTAATTATGTAGTAGAGCTGATACTTATTCAATGGAGCCGCCTTGAGCCTCAATCAATCTGGCTTTTGTGTTGTGGGAGGTCATGTTAATGATGTTCTCGACATATAACCAAACGAAGTAGTCCTACAGATTCAGGTTGGAGGAGAAGGGGGTGGGGCAGTAAGAGAAGAGTACAAAGTCATAGCACTCCTTCTGAAACCAAACTTAGGTCTCTTTGGACTTGTGGGCTGGTGTAGAGTCTTGCTGCCACACCCAGGGTCTGCCAGCAACGACCTGATTGCACCAGGGGATCACCACACTCTTCAGCACATGAAGATATACTTTCGTGTTGACTTTCAAGCCGACTTCAAAGATGTGAGGTGGCATGATGTGACCCACACTTGAAACCACACCAAAGACCATAACCGTGGCTGGAAACTGTTGAGCTTTGCCCTCAAGCATTGAACCATCTGGATTTACATTTTGAGGGTGCTGGCAATATTCCTGTTGTCATAACCTGAATTGGTAGAGAGGATGAGTAAGCCAGAGGTGCATCTCTTAATCTTGCTCGTTAAACATTGTGTCACTTTCAGACATGATAGAATGCTTCCATCACTCTTGGGATTTGTACACAACTGGCTGACTAGTAGATGGTCTGCAACCAAAAGAGAAAATTGTTTTTCATCAAACAGAAATAGAATCATGTCGTCTTTTATAGGTTGACAATTTTATTGCTTCAAAATACTATACTGTATTATTGACTTAAATAACAGTAAACCGTTTTGATGGTTATATAGTAGTGATAAGTAGAAAAAAAAACTTTCACATTTATTCATTAAGAGATCTATAATATAAATCTCAAATGTGTGTGTGTGTGTGTTTGTATGTCTACTAAAATCTTTTGACAGACATGTCGGATTATGACGAAACCTGTATTGTTTTAAACCTCAAACTTTTGAACAAATATCGAAAAATTGGCCCAAAACATGAATTCCTTCACCCTCAACTAGGCAGTTTTTCACAGATATTTTTGCAGGTCATCAGAAGCAGAATTCCATTGTCCCTGTGCTTCTTAAGAGCGGATTAATACTTATACTCCACATTCGCGCACAAACAGCGCTTACCACTGGACTTACAATACACAACCACTCTGCTAAACAATATCATGGCATTGAAGAAAAAAAAATGAAATAAATTGTTTTTTAAAAAAATTCTGATGAAGGCTTTTTTATAAGCCAAAAATTTGAAACTTTAAATAAATAAATATCTGTTTATTTAAAAAAATACAAATTCGCACGTGATCGTTCTTTCTAACTTCACATTTTATATATATATACTAGCATGGGTGCCCGGCGTTGCCCGGGTATTTGGAGATGTATGTTGAGCAAAAAAAAAAAAAAAAGAAAAAAAGTGGTCAATTTTTTTTAACTTTGACCCGTATTATGACCCCTTAAAAATTATTATTTTGGGCTCAAATTAAGTTATTAAGTTAGATCGATGTCCAATGAACTTATATCTAAAATTTCAAGTGTTTAGACCGAAAATTGTCGGAGGAGTTTGGTAGAGTTCTCAAAAGGTCAAATCGTTGAACTTTGACCCCTTAATCGCCAAATTTCTGGTCGAAAACCGATCATATCGATTTTCCTAAATCTCGGTACCCTGTATGTCAAATTTCGAGTCTGTAGACTTAAAATTGACAGTTATTGCGTAGGGAAATGTACACAGACAGACAGACACTTTCACTTATATATATGATTTTTTTTTTTCTTTCTTGATGATAATCAACCAGTATTACTTGTTTTGATCGGACTATTGTTCTCATCTTAGTTGTTATTTGTGCAATTTTTAGTATTTTGGTCGCCATCTTGGAGAGGATAAGAGAAAAGTTACTGACTCCGTAGTTTCATATTCTTAGATTTTTGTTTTTCACTGTGGTTTCATGTTTAAAAAAGTTGGTTGACAAAGGGAGGTGATTCTAATAAAGTTTAACAAGGGATTATCTCTCTTTTACTGTTTTTAAGGAGGATGTTGTATAATTTGTTTTTCTTTATAATTAGAGGTTCTCAAATATATGCTCGGTCTGCTTAGTAATTTTTCCTTTTTTTTTTTTTTTAAAGCCTATGTGCCACTTTTTTTTAAAATCATCTAAGTCCCCATCTTGCATCTCTGTCAATTATTTTGACTTCATTTCATAAAGGGAATTGTGTACTGTTTTCTTTCCATATGTGATCATCAGCTAGCTCCGAATTTTTGACATCTCTCCATGTTACAGGTTTATGGTGTTCTTCTAGCCTTACCTTTCAGAATTGTAATAATCAGCCAATTTGGTTAAAACGTCAAATAATCAAGCGAAAGACTAACAGACCTGCCATTCCTCCCAGTTTCATGACCTTGTGCTTATATGAATGAAAGAAAAACTTTTATTTATTCATTTAAATATAGTAGGCTTTGTCGTTCACACAGCGTAGTTAAAAAGGTCAAGCAGAATCATGGCTTTAGTGATAGGATTATGCACCTCCGTGTGACATTGTGCTGCATCTGCAACACACTGAAGTGCATAATTCTTCATCACATTTATTTTTTTAAAAAATGATACAATTTACGTGCACAGGTTTAAAAAAAATTAAAATGACCATCTATAATAGAAATCTCACCTGTCTGTTTAAATGTATGTATGTTTGTATGTCTGCCTAGAACTTTCGACAGAGGTGACGGATTTTCATGAGATCGGTGTCGTTTTTAAGCATAATCCTTCGCACGACAAATATTAAAAAATTGGCTAACATTAATTTCTTCACCCTCAACTGGGCACTTTTCTACAAGGAGTCGCTTTTTTTCACCTATATTTTCGAAAGTCATCCCCTCTTTTCGATTGACTAGCCTTAATTTAAACCTTCACCACTTCTGGTTTGGCAATGGATGCGACAGCAAAAACATCACATTTTTTTTCACATTCTTTTCCTCCTTTGCGGTACAGGTTCGAGCCTGCCTGCCTACTACAATGTTTTTCTTTTTTGCTCAACACACACCTCCAAACACCTGGGAAATGCCGGGCTCCCAGGCTAGTTAATAAAAAAAGAAAAGAAATCCCCCTAAAATTATCAAATAATGAACGATCAAATCTTTTTGGATTTTAATTAGAAAAGATTCCCCAATAAGACAAGACTTTCTCTGCCATTTTGTTTAGTATCAAGGGGCTACTTTGCTGCAGGCTACAACATGGTCATCTCTAAATCCAATGTATACAAATACTTGTCATAAACAGTTCTCATAAAGTGATCCAACAGAGTTCATTCTATTAATCGATTTTTGTACATCCATCATATTCTTCATTTTTCAGATGACGTTCATTGCATCTCATTAACCCTAACTATGAATCACTTGAGAATAAGTTGTGATCCAATAAAAAAAAAGTGTCTTTCTTCTGTCAACAGCAAATCCTAAACTGGGGCAATTTGTTAAATGTTTGCCCTCGATCTTCTGGGAACTGAAATATCTCACATAAATAAAAAAATACTACATTGTTAGGTGTGTCAGAAATTTCGTGAAAAATAGTGAATAATTCCACCCCGTCTTTCCAAGCTTATAACTCCTCGAAAAATGTAATTCAAGCCCTAATTTTTTTTTTCAATTAAAGGAGCAAGGACATTAATAACCCACTTTTAAAAGAGAAATTACGAATTTTTTATATTTTATTCGCAGTTTCGTGTTAGGGGTGTCAAAAATTCCTACAAAAATTCTGATACACCTACTACATTGTGTATAACTTTGCCCGTAATAGATTTTTTTTTTACACAAAATATACTTCACCATAAATGGAGTTGTCTCCCTTTCATCATTTTCTTTATTATAAAGCGATAACTCGCTGTTATACAAAAAATGATCGAAGGGGGACAATTGTGTTTTTGTTTTGACTGATATTCAACAAAAAATAATTATTACACTTAAAAACTTTTTATATTTTTCGCCTGATCGAATCCATTAGCAACGCAGAATAGAATCTGCTCTCTCCCATCTACTCCATTCTCCTACCGAGGATTCCACAGACTACCATGGCAAGCATGGAATATATTGGTAGAACTAATTCTTCATGGAAAATGAATAATGAAAACTTTCTGCAATGTACGTTTTTATTTTTTGGTGGATTTTTTTAGTATTAAAATTATTTCGGTTTTAGATAATTGATTACAGGTTGTTTAGTATTTGAGTAAGTGTTGGTACATATTGTACATTAGAAGATACATTTAGAGACTTAAACAGGTTATGTCTGTAAATAGATATATATTTATTGGTAGTTTGTACACACATTATTTATTAGGTACATTCAAAATAAATGGTCGATACCTAAAACGCTGTAATATTTTGACCTCTCCCTTCATTTAAAAATTCACCAAAAGTCAGGAAATCAACCAATTTTAATGAAATTTTCAGTATTTATTAATTAACACTCACAGGATGTGATGAACTGATTATTCTGTTTTAAATGTTAGTGAAATGTGTTTTTATAAACAAAAACACCTTGGCTAAAGTTAAAGTACAAAAAAGCGTGATTTTGTTTGCTTTTTTATGAAAATAAAGCTCGATGCCTCCGTTCAGTCTCGAAAGACAAAGGATACCCCCTGTAGGGGCAGCTGCATGTGAAATTGTGAGGCAAGGGTTGCGTAATACCAACCACACCTCTCCTGAATCGGCACTGTTTGAGTTCAGGTGCAAGAAGAAGTCCAGGACAACTGGAAACAATGCAGAGATAAGCGGAGAGCACATACAGCACCTACAAGTCTCAAATGATCACCCATTTAGTACTGACCAGGTTCAACATTGCTTAACTTTGGTGATCCAGCAATCAATCAATGTGATTATGCCGTACAGAATAAAGCATTGTAGATGTTAATAATGAAAAAATTGTAATATTTCAAAATATTTTTTGAATATTTCAAGAACATTTTATTTTATTTTATTTATTTATTTATTTTATTTTATTTTATTTTATTTTATTTATTTATTTTTTTTTTTTTCGATGTAATTTTATCTTATCTCTCAGACATCTTGACCATTCTTGATTCACTTATTTTAAAAACAATTTCCTGACTAATTTCTTTTTTACCATGTCACATCGACGTAGTAATGCGGAGGGGGAATCCCTATTTAGCTTATTTAGATGACAGAAGAACTTTATTTAAGTACAATACTTAATAGTAACAGCCATGGTAAGGTGCAAAAAAAAAAAAAAAAAAAAGTGCCACCTAATTTAACTTTCACTATTCGTTACCTAAATATGCAGTATCTTAGCTGTGATACTAGAGCTATTCTTCCTGAGTGGATGCTATGCTCCGTGCGTTACTTTAATGGCTTCCTATAAATACAAAATACGGAATTCCGATCCGCCATGAACTAGTTCTTGTAACTGGAACAAACACCTAACTGCTAGCTACGAAATCCCAATATACATTTTACCTCCAAGACGATTACCTCTGTCTAGCCTGCATGCGCAAAAAAAAAAAAAAAAAAAAAAAAAAACTTACCTGCCACTCTAAATCCTAATATAGATCTGTTTCTTGTAAATTAATAACCCCTATCCCTTGAAGGCTAACAATCTGGTCCTTCCCACCAAACCGCCACTTAACTCCTACATTTCACTCCGTTTTGTACTGGAATCTTTAACTTCCAGCCCCTGACTCTCACATGCTAACTGCTTAGTCATCACTAAACATCTATACAATTCTACCCTCTAGACATGCATTGGAGTTCATTCCTATTCCAGTTGGTATTAAACAGCCAAAGTATGTACTCGGAAGCAAAGCACACCGCACTGCATTACACAACTGTCTCCTCTTAGATAGCTTTGCAATGCTAATACGAAACTGAACCAATGCTCCTTGCTATGCTAAATGTCCATAACTTTTACTTGAAAGCTGAAAACATCTTCTCTCAATAATAGAAACTCACCTTGTACCTCCAACTTTATTCGCACCTACTAAAACCAGCCCATATATCTATTTACCAAATTACACATGACTCAAAACTTACTGTTTTACCCGTACTATATTGCACTCGCATCTCATGCCCTGCTATCATCTAAAATATAGTTTTGGCACAACTCTTAGTTCAATTCTTAACACCTACTCACACTTTAATATTATACTAGACCCAAGCTCACATGGATAAAAAAAAATAAAAATAAAAAAGAAAAATAATAATAAAAAATATATATAAACAAAAGTGAAAGCCTCAAACCACATTATCTCCTAACAAGCCTCCTTACAATCATAGTTGCTTACACTGCATGAGCTCTACTCAACCCCTTTATCCAGTAACAATGAAATAACAATATCCCTAATCCACTTTGAGGAGTGTAACTATTTAGCAGATATAACCTCTACAAACTAACCCAATAACATTAACTAACCACGCGGGGTCGCAGAAATACCTGGATTAGAACCCAGGCGCGGAGCAAACCCTCTCAGTGGTGACGGACCCAGTAGATCTTTCCAGATCATCCGTCTAGGAGAAGGAAAACTCTGAAACCAAACCAAAGAGGAGGGAGGCCTCTTCAGTCTTGGATGACAACCTTCCTAGAGCTGGTGACTCAAACAAATTACCGGTTTGCAATACCTAAATTGCTTAAGGAGTAGATAGGTCCTGCCTATCGCCCGGCTTCCATACTCCTTCTTTGCCTATTAGTCAGGCGCAGAGATACTATCACAGTGATTCGACAGAAACACCCATTGGTAGATCTTGTTTCTTGTCTATGGCAATGAACGCCGTTTCCCCACTCCCAACACACCCCACCCCTAAAGCTGGGCACTTGAGAATGCTTGAGTACCACATATGCCTGAGCAATTAGATTGGGTTGACCTTCCTCTGATGGGTTGAGGGTACCGGATTGACAGTTACTGGCTGCTGTTTCCGACTGGTAGTACAGGAGCCCTAACTCTTTGGTAGCGCTTAGAGCGGCTGCTCCATCAACAGTTGAATAATATCGGGATGTTTGCAGTGCCATGGTGCGCATGGAAAGGGACCCTGCACTCATCCCCGGTGGGTTTTCCTGAGGCCACAGTCCTAGTTGATGGAGGGTCAGCTGATGGTCTACTTGTGATGCATGTGTGATATTCTGCATAACCTCCTGTTCGGCTTCCCCTAACCAACCTGAAACTCGTTAAAAAACATGATGACAGTACAATCTAAAAATAAGCTTAAACCAGGCTTAGGGTCAAACAAATCCAACTTGCCTCCTCCCTTGAGGCTTGCATTCACAAATATCCGTGGGCTTAGAACTAATTTAGCTGATGTTGAAGCATTTCTCCTAACAAATACCCCGGATATCTTAGCACTAAGTGAGACTAACCTACACTCCTCCACCCCCTCTAACTACTCTTTAACATGCCTGGATATCTCCCACTCTGCCGTAAGGACTCTGACAGACATATGCACGGACTAATACCCTTCCCTTGACTAGAGAAACAAACCTAGAAACGGATGATCAAGCCTTTATGTGCTTTAGACTAATCATGCAACACAACATTAGCTACTTTTACTTTCTCTACCGCTCTCCCTCGACCCAAGGCTGCACCATAATAAACAAAGTATCTGACAGCATAGACACAGCACTCTCCTTCGACACTAGCGCCCAAGTACATGTATTTGGTGACTTTAATGTCCATCACAAAAACTGGCTTGGATTCTCTACTTATACAGATGCAGCAGGCAGCGCAACTCATAGCTTCTCTGTATCTCACTCCCTATCGCAAATTGTTACTTTTCCAACCCGCTTCCCTGATCAGGAAGAACAACACGCATCACTATTAGATCTGTTTTTGACCACAGTTCCTGATGATTGTGTAACGAAAGCCGACAGCCCACTTGGGAACGCTGATCATGCGGTAATAATGGTTGAAATCGCCCTAAACTCTAGACCCAAAACTGAAGAGCCAGTGCTCAAAACAACGAGATATTATAAAAAGGCTGACTGGGAAGCTATCAGATCTTATCAGAGATGCCCCATGGGGAAATATTTTTTCTCTTCCTGCTGAACAGTGTGCAACTGAGACCACTGAATGGTTCAAAACTACAATCGAAGCGCATGTTCCCATGCGGAAATTCTATAGCAAGCCCCACTCTCCCCAATGGTTTACTTCGACTTGCGCAACTGCCATTGCTCAAAGGCAGCATACATTCCGCAGGTTTAACCGACATAAGTCCAGTTCAAACAGACAAAAGTACATAGAAGCTAGAAGTAACGTTAAGAAAGAAATAGTGACAGCTAAGAGGGAATTTACGGAAACCACTAAAAAACGCATCGAAGCACAAAAATTAGGAACTCGTGACTTCTGGAAAATCTACAACAGTGTAGTAAATAATGGGCAATCAACAATTCCTCCACTAACCAACAATCACGAGGTTCTTTGCTCAGCAACTGAGAAGGCTAACATGCTTGCCAGTCGGTTTGCCTCCAACTCTACACTGGACCCTCTAAACCACCCCCTACCTTACTTTCCTATGCGGACAGACGCCACGCTAGACGATCTGGAAATCACCTCTGCTCAGGTGCATGCTATCATAAAAAACCTTGACACTTCCAAAGCATGTGGACCCGACCTCATCCCAGCTGTGCTATTAAAAAAGTGCTCAGCCGAAGTAGCTCCAGTTCTCTCCAAACTCTACAACAAATGCCTTAATGAATCTTGCTTTCCGAGCTGTTGGAAAACTGCTTCTGTGGTACCAGTATTCAAGATTTCTGGCGAAAGAACTGACCCATTAAATTATCGCCCTATTAGCCTCCTCCCACTTTTTGCCAAAATATTTGAGACCTTAATTAACCATGCTCTAGTCCAGCACCTTACAGATGCTAAACTTCTGACCGACCATCAATATGGATTTAGACAAGCCCGTTCCACGGCAGACATCCTCACTGTAATCTCTGAACGAATATACCATTCACTGGACAAAGCGGGTGAGGGCAGAGCGGTAGCTCTAGATATATCTAAGGCTTTTGACAGGGTATGGCATGAGGGTCTCCTCAGGAAGATTAGATCTTACGGTATCACTGGTAGAATACTTAACATAATTAAATCCTTCTTAGATAAGAGAAAAATCCAGGTTGTCCTCGACGGTCGTACGTCTAAACAATATAATATAAATGCCGGAGTGCCCCAGGGATCTATCCTTAGTCCTCTGCTGTTCCTGATATTCATAAATGACCTCCCCGACAAAATTGCCTCTGAGATGGGTATATATGCTGATGACACCACACTCTATAGCAGGCACGACAGGAAAACAAATGAACATATATCTAAAGTAATGGCAGAAACACTAGAGGATGACCTCAAATCAGTAGTGGAATGGGGACAAAAATGGATGGTAACGTTCAATGCCACCAAGACAAAACTGGTTTCATTCAATAATTACAAGAAACCTTCTCTACCACCTATAGCAATGGCCAACAACTCTTTAGCTGAGAGTACGTCTTTCAAGCTCCTTGGCCTAACGTTCACAGGAAACATGAGCTGGAACAATTACATCGAGGACATTGCCAAGGCCGCTGCGAGGAAGGTGGGCTCTCTCTACCGTGCTAGAAAACTTCTAACACCCGAAAGTATCCTGTACCTCTATAAGGCCACTATTCGCCCATGTATGGAGTATTGCTGTCATATTTGGGCCGGTGCATCGGCTACTAGTCTCTCGCTCCTTGACAGGGTTCAAAAGAGAGTCGCAAATTTGATAGGCCCTAAACTGGCATCAAAACTTCAGCCTCTGTCCCATCGTCGAAACGTTGCATCCCTCTGCCTGTTCTACAAGTATTATAATGGTGAATGCTCTGAAGAACTGCAAGCACTTGTGCCCCCACGACATGAACACCCTCGACAGACCCGACAAGCTGCAAAATCCCACCCCCACACTGTAGAGATCCCTAGATGTAAAAGATCTTTCTACTCCAGTAGTTTCTTCCCCAGAACTGCTAGACTTTGGAATTCCATTCCAGGTCAATGCTTCCCCAACTGTACTGACATGCATAAGTTCAAGTGCAACGTGAACCAACATCTCGCTGCCCTAATCCCTACATAGTACCCCAGTAGATGTTTCCCCTGATAGTAGCCCCCTACATTAAAGTGGCAATGTGCCTTGTTTGGGGTGAAAATGTAATAAAAAAAAAAAAAAAAAAAAAAACTTACGAAAAAAGCCACTGAAATCCGTTTTAATGAAATCAATACAACTTAAAGAAAAAATATAAATTTTTTATATGATCCTAAATATAAAATTTTTTTATATGATCCTTAATATAAATTTTTTATATAATCCTAAATATAAAATTTTTTTTTATATGATCCTAAATATAAATTTTTTTTATGATCCTAAATATAAATTTTTTATATGATCCTAAATATAAATTTTTTTATATGATCCTTAATATAAATTTTTTTATATGATCCTTAATATAAATTTTTTTATATGATCCTAAATATAAATTTTTTTATATGATCCTTAATATAAATTTTTTTTTATATGATCCTAAATATAAATTTTTTTATATGATCCTAAATATAAATTTTTTTATATGATCCTAAATATAAATTTTTTTTTATATGATCCTAAATATAAATTTTTTTATATGATCCTTAATATAAATTTTTTTATATGATCCTAAATATAAATTTTTTTTTATATGATCCTAAATATAAAATTTTTTTTTATATGATCCTAAATATAAAATTTTTTATTATATGATCCTAAATATAAAATTTTTTATATGATCCTAAATATAAAATTTTTTATATGATCCTAAATATAAAATTTTTTATATGATCCTAAATATAAAATTTTTTATTATATGATCCTAAATATAAAATTTTTTATATGATCCTAAATATAAAATTTTTTATATGATCCTAAATATAAAATTTTTTTATATGATCCTAAATATAAAATTTTTTTTTATATGATCCTAAATATAAAATTTTTTATATGATCCTAAATATAAAATTTTTTTTTATATAATCCTAAATATAAAATTTTTTTTTATATAATCCTAAATATAAAATTTTTTTTTATATAATCCTAAATATAAAATTTTTTTTTATATGATCCTAAATATAAAATTTTTTATATGATCCTAAATATAAAATTTTTTTTTATATGATCCTAAATATAAAATTTTTTATTATATGATCCTAAATATAAAATTTTTTATATGATCCTAAATATAAAATTTTTTTTTATATGATCCTAAATATAAAATTTTTTATTATATGATCCTAAATATAAAATTTTTTATTATATGATCCTAAATATAAAATTTTTTATATGATCCTAAATATAAAATTTTTTATATGATCCTAAATATAAAATTTTTTATATGATCCTAAATATAAAATTTTTTATTATATGATCCTAAATATAAAATTTTTTATTATATGATCCTAAATATAAAATTTTTTATTATATGATCCTAAATATAAAATTTTTTTATATGATCCTAAATATAAAATTTTTTATATGATCCTAAATATAAATTTTTTTTTTATATGATCCTAAATATAAAATTTTTTATATGATCCTAAATATAAAATTTTTTATATGATCCTAAATATAAAATTTTTTATATGATCCTAAATATAAAATTTTTTATATGATCCTAAATATAAAATTTTTTATTATATGATCCTAAATATAAAATTTTTTATATGATTCTAAATATAAAATTTTTTTTTATATGATCCTAAATATAAAATTTTTTATTATATGATCCTAAATATAAAATTTTTTATATGATCCTAAATATAAAATTTTTTTTTATATGATCCTAAATATAAAATTTTTTTTTATATGATCCTAAATATAAAATTTTTTTTTATATGATCCTAAATATAAAATTTTTTATTATATGATCCTAAATATAAAATTTTTTATATGATCCTAAATATAAAATTTTTTTTTATATGATCCTAAATATAAAATTTTTTTTTATATGATCCTAAATATAAAATTTTTTTTTATATGATCCTAAATATAAAATTTTTTATATGATCCTAAATATAAAATTTTTTATTATATGATCCTAAATATAAAATTTTTTATATGATCCTAAATATAAAATTTTTTTTTATATGATCCTAAATATAAAATTTTTTTTTATATGATCCTTAATATAAAATTTTTTTTTATATGATCCTAAATATAAAATTTTTTATATGATCCTAAATATAAAATTTTTTTATATGATCCTAAATATAAAAATTTTTTTTATATGATCCTAAATATAAAATTTTTTTTTATATGATCCTAAATATAAAATTTTTTTTTATATGATCCTAAATATAAAATTTTTTTATATGATCCTAAATATAAATTTTTTTTATGATCCTAAATATAAATTTTTTTTATGATCCTAAATATAAATTTTTTTATATGATCCTAAATATAAAATTTTTTATATGATCCTAAATATAAAATTTTTTTATATGATCCTAAATATAAAATTTTTTATATGATCCTAAATATAAAATTTTTTTATATGATCCTAAATATAAAATTTTTTTTATATGATCCTAAATATAAAATTTTTTATATGATCCTAAATATAAATTTTTTTATATGATCCTAAATATAAAATTTTTTTTTATATGATCCTAAATATAAAATTTTTTATATGATCCTAAATATAAATTTTTTTTTATATGATCCTAAATATAAAATTTTTTTTTATATGATCCTAAATATAAAATTTTTTTTTATATGATCCTAAATATAAATTTTTTTTTATATGATCCTAAATATAAAATTTTTTTTTATATGATCCTAAATATAAAATTTTTTTTTATATGATCCTAAATATAAAATTTTTTTTTATATGATCCTAAATATAAATTTTTTTATATGATCCTAAATATAAAATTTTTTATATGATCCTAAATATAAATTTTTTTTTATATGATCCTAAATATAAAATTTTTTATATGATCCTAAATATAAATTTTTTTTTATATGATCCTAAATATAAAATTTTTTATATGATCCTAAATATAAATTTTTTTTTATATGATCCTAAATATAAAATTTTTTTTTATATGATCCTAAATATAAAATTTTTTATATGATCCTAAATATAAATTTTTTTTTATATGATCCTAAATATAAAATTTTTTTTTATATGATCCTAAATATAAATTTTTTTTTTATATGATCCTAAATATAAAATTTTTTTTTATATGATCCTAAATATAAAATTTTTTTTTATATGATCCTAAATATAAAATTTTTTTTTATATGATCCTAAATATAAATTTTTTTTTTATATGATCCTAAATATAAAATTTTTTTTTATATGATCCTAAATATAAAATTTTTTTTTATATGATCCTAAATATAAAATTTTTTTTTATATGATCCTAAATATAAAATTTTTTTATATGATCCTAAATATAAAATTTTTTTTTATATGATCCTAAATATAAATTTTTTTTTTATATGATCCTAAATATAAAATTTTTTTTTATATGATCCTAAATATAAAATTTTTTTTATATGATCCTAAATATAAATTTTTTTTTATATGATCCTAAATATAAATTTTTTTTTATATGATCCTAAATATAAATTTTTTTTTTATATGATCCTAAATATAAAATTTTTTTTTATATGATCCTAAATATAAAATTTTTTTTTATATGATCCTAAATATAAATTTTTTTTTTATATGATCCTAAATATAAAATTTTTTTTTATATGATCCTAAATATAAAATTTTTTATATGATCCTAAATATAAATTTTTTTTTATATGATCCTAAATATAAAATTTTTTTTTATATGATCCTAAATATAAAATTTTTTTTTATATGATCCTAAATATAAAATTTTTTATATGATCCTAAATATAAATTTTTTTTTATATGATCCTAAATATAAAATTTTTTTTTATATGATCCTAAATATAAAATTTTTTTTTATATGATCCTAAATATAAAATTTTTTTTTATATGATCCTAAATATAAAATTTTTTTTTATATGATCCTAAATACAAAATTTTTTTTTATATGATCCTAAATATAAAATTTTTTTATATGATCCTAAATATAAAATTTTTTTTTATATGATCCTAAATATAAAATTTTTTTTTATATGATCCTAAATATAAAATTTTTTTTTATATGATCCTAAATATAAAATTTTTTTTTATATGATCCTAAATATAAATTTTTTTTTTATATGATCCTAAATATAAAATTTTTTTTTATATGATCCTAAATATAAAATTTTTTTTTATATGATCCTAAATATAAAATTTTTTTTTATATGATCCTAAATATAAAATGTTTTTTTATATGATCCTAAATATAAAATTTTTTTATATGATCCTAAATATAAATTTTTTTATGATCCTAAATATAAATTTTTTTTATGATCCTAAATATAAATTTTTTTATATGATCCTAAATATAAATTTTTTTATATGATCCTAAATATAAAATTTTTTATATGATCCTAAATATAAATTTTTTTATATGATCCTAAATATAAATTTTTTTATATGATCCTAAATATAAAATTTTTTATATGATCCTAAATATAAAATTTTTTATATGATCCTAAATATAAAATTTTTTTATATGATCCTAAATATAAAATTTTTTATATGATCCTAAATATAAAATTTTTTATATGATCCTAAATATAAAATTTTTTATATGATCCTAAATATAAAATTTTTTATATGATCGTAAATATAAATTTTTTTATATGATCCTAAATATAAATTTTTTTATATGATCCTAAATATAAATTTTTATATATGATCTTAAATATAAATTTTTTTATATGATCCTTAATATAAATTTTTTTTATATGATCCTAAATATAAATTTTTATATATGATCCTAAATATCAAATTTTTTATATAATCCTAAATATAAATTTTTATATATGATCCTAAATATAAATTTTTATATATGATCCTAAATATAAAATTATTTATATGATCCTAAATATAAATTTTTATATATGATCCTAAATATAAAATTTTTTATATGATCCTAAATATAAAATTTTTTATATGATCTTAAATATAAAATTTTTTATATGATCCTTAATATAATTTTTTTTATATGATCCTTAATATAAATTTTTTTTATATGATCCTAAATATAAATTTTTTTTTTTATGACCCTAAATATAAATTTTTTTATATAATCCTAAATATAAATTTTTTTTATATAATCCTAAATATAAAAAAATTGAACAAATTGAAATCCAGGATTACTTAGAAAAAAAAAATAATTTAAAAAATGGTATTATTTTTAATAACGATTAATTTAGACAAATACAGATGGGCAAAATTAAAAAATAAATAAAGAAATAAAAAAATAAAAGAAAAGAAACAAGCAAAATTTGCATTGCCCCTACCGTATTTTCTTTAATTATGAATAAATAGTTGATTTTTTTTCTTTTTTTTTTTTTTTTTTCAATGAACAAATTGTCAATGTAATCAATGATTTTAACTTACTTTTTTTCTTTTTACACTTAAAATACACTTTTACTTTTAAAAAGGACTAATTTAATTTATCATTACAACATGTTTGAGAATAAATCGAGTCATCATGTAAAAAAGTAAATAAATATTCTAATGTAACAACCACTTCCTTTTTATTACAACAAATAAATTATTGAATACTTTTAATAATCTTCAAAAATACAGAAATTAAGGTATAATGTTTCCATTCCTCTATAAATTTAAAAATAAAATTGACTTTCTGTCATTTTGGGCTTTCATAGAACTTATGCACGATCTTTGCTGTTTGGATTGTGCAAGCTGGATCTGTTATTAAACTCTTGCATTTTGTGGTCTAATTAATGTGTTTTTTAATTTTTTTCTGTTTAATTCAATATCTTAAAACTTTACTAATTATCCTTGAAATAGTCCCAGAAAATTCGTATTTATCTTTCAAGGGATTTTTTACAATGAATTTATTTAACTTCCAAATTTAGCTGGACTTTTCACTTTCTGAAGCCACTGTAAAAACATTTTTTATTATGATTTTTTTTTTTTTTCACATGTAAAAATATTTATTTTTTATTTTTTTTATTTTTTAGGGATTAATTTTAGGCTTTAGTCTTGCAAATGCAATCAAAAAGTAATCGGAAACCTGCAAAAAAAAAAAAAAATTATGATAAGCCAGCTTTCAAAATCATATCCCCCTATCAGTTTCCACCATTAAATTACACATACTTAAAAATTAATATTAGTAGTATTAGATTCATAGAAATTTATAAAACATTCTTATTTACAATATTTTTATGCATTTCACAATAATTACGAAAATATAAATGTAATAGAATCAATAAACAAAGCACCCGTTTTTGATATATCCAATGTTCATTAAGTTGAATCGATTTCTGAAAACATTGTGATGTCATATTATAGCCCTTTCTTCTCTCTCTTTCCTCTCCTCTCTCCCTTCTCATTCCTCTTCTCCCTTTCTCTTTCTACCTTTCTCTCCCTCTTCTAACTTTTTCTACCTCTCTCTTCTCG
Source organism: Euprymna scolopes (assembly GCF_053919585.1). NCBI lineage: Eukaryota > Metazoa > Mollusca > Cephalopoda > Sepiida > Sepiolidae > Euprymna > Euprymna scolopes. Next base: position 104,598,247 of record NC_136483.1, on the reverse strand, counting down.
CTGGCCCTTATCTATGATACAGTTTGGCTCTAGTTTGAAAGTCAGTTTCAATAAAGTTTTTACCTTTTCCACCCACGGTTTTTCTAATTAACTTAAACAGTCTGTTGCATGTGTCCGTCTCTGTAACACTCTTTCTTCCAACTCGACCTCCCGTTCTCTCTATGGTTTCTTTCATGCATCTGAGATGGCGAGAGTCTGTGTTATTCATGCGTGATCCTCGGGTACAAAAGCAACTGCTAGTCACCATTTCTTTTCTTGTCAAGCACACACACACTATTCAGGTAAGTTCGGGTTTTACCTGCACTCCCTCCTAATTTCATGATCACAATAAGACCACGGCCGGGGGGGGGTGCGGTAGTATCCGTTTTTATTGGGCACTTCTTTGAAGAGAAATGATGCAGGCTTCATCCTCATGTGTACTCTCGCCGGCAGTCCTAGTTTCACTAGAAATTTTATCAGTTTGGAGACTACTGGCATCGGAATCACCGTCCAGCAGATTTGAATTTAAATGTATTAAACACTATCTTTAGAATCGTTTTTAATACTCAATGATAATTGCATCTGTATTACTGATTAGAGGTCTTTCATGTGATGAGGCACAACATCAGTTTCCACGGACTGCGAGCTGATCACTTCAGTAACACAACCAGTCCTGTATTTTGCTGTGTACCTGCCATGTTGGTTTGAAAACCCAAACGACATCTAATTTTTTTTACTTCCCTCTAGTCATTTTGTAACCCTAACCCGGCTGGTCACTGGCATGACCGACCCATGTGTTACATTAAATGTCCTGGAAACTGTGACAATTGGCCAGTCAATACCATCTGTCGGTTAAACGTCTTTTTGTCTAGGTGAAGATCAAAGGCATACCTGGGATGTTGGGTGTGGCTGGCTCCTTCACTCAGGACTACATTTTCGTTCTGGTGGCTCTCTTTGGCTGGAATCGTCTTGATGCAAGACCGTCTCGACATTTTGAAGCGCAAAACAAGGACGAACGACAATAATCTTATCTATTTATTTTATAAACAAAATATTACAATATATTACAAAACAAATTACAGATCATAATTAATTTTCACAATTAGCTCTTTAAAACTAACTAGCCCTACCTAGTGCTGAGGGAGAGGGGGTGCCCCCTCCTCTCATTTACAGAGAGACAAAAATATACATCTTACCCCATGGCTGTCCGAAATCAAAGGAGTTTGAGGGGAAATAAAAATTGCATTGTGGTTCCCTTTCTCTGTATTACTCCATGCAAGACCCAATCACCTCCCAACAATGCTGGGGGGTGGGGAGAGGCCACGATAGTCTGCGGTTCTATCAAAACATAGTGCCACAACTTCTTGTTTAGGCAACAGGTTAGCTTCAACACTCTTTATTCGGAAATGGTATCTATGTAATCTGTCAGAAGGTGCAGTAGAAGGTGAAACATCATTCTTCGGGGTGGCATTGTGCCAGTAGACCGCCTCCAATATTGTGCCATTCTTTCTGGCCGTGATGGTCTTAACGATCCCATGGTATCATTCTACAATTCCATTTCCACTCAATGAGTATGCACAGCGAAACCACAAAAGCACATCCCAATTATTCACAAGTTCATCAAATCTTTACTGGTGAGTGCAGTGTCGTCAGTTCGTATTTTCATCGGCAGGCCTCGCTCAAGGAAAACATTCTCGACAGATAACAGTGGTTGAATCTTGTTAGTGCAGTCATCACCATATTGCAAATCTAGAGGGACCACAGTTGATGATAGAAAATTCTCACCATCGTGGTGGGTTATGTTTATCACCAGCCTGCACCAGCTATTCTTCACGCTGAGTTTTTTTTTCACGACTAACAAATGCAGAATCTATCAATCAACAGGTTTCTGAGGCTTACGCACCTGATTTAACAATTCCTTTAGATACTTGCGGGTCTACTGACCTGGTGACGTATAAGGTCCGCTTCACACCTGGATCTCCACTTTGATGATGGCTGTCAGCTACTTGATCCTCGTCCAGTCATCTTCCTACCATTGTGCAATCCTTGAGCACCGGTTCTTTTTCTTCTTTGAACAGATTCATCCACCTATATGGAACTCCGTTGAGACAATCTGCATGGTTCTGATAATACTTCGCAAGTTTCACATCTATGGTACATACATATTTTTCAGCCAGCTATCGCAAGATTCCCAACCCTCGCCTGACTCGCACCTCATGCAGCTGCACTCATGTTCACACATGCTTGTTCAGATGAAGAATCAGAAATCCACTTGTGCATGCACACCAAATCACTGTCGTCTCCCACTGAAGGGCCGAATTAACTCCTTTAAATGTCATGTCAAGCTCAGTTAGATTAATGTGCTGAGCCAACACATATCCTCAATGACAGTCCCATTCGCTTCCAATGCCACTTCTGTAACAATGCAGCTTACATCCACTCAAACTGTCATTTCTGTACTGTCCATACACCAGTTTCCACTAACAATATATGTTCCTTGTGCTTTGCTCAGAGTCGCTGCTAATATGTGACAGAGAGAAGGGTTTTCGATCCTATCATCCAAGCGATTTGTTACTGCAGTTGGCAGGTGCTTGATAAATGCAACTGCCACTCAGCCATCCACACACACGGAAGTGACCTATAATTTTGCTGCAGAGGAAAAATATGCAACAATGGTTTAATCCATTAGGGATTTTCGGAATTTGATTTTCTTGTTTCCATCGGAGGGTACTATCCTTATCCCAGACCTGCAAACCAAGAACCCTGGTTCCGTCTCTTAGTCAAACCGGATGTTTGAAAGCCAACTTCTAGTCCAAAAAATGTTGTTGCACGTGTGATGCAGAAACTATGCTTTCATGAACAAAAATGCCATTAACATATACTTATATGGCACTTATAATCTTATGGTCTTGAGATACGATAGTGTCTATAACGGACTTCATAATAAGTGGCGCTACATTCAGCTCAAATCCCAACTGCATAAGACAGAAATGTCAGTCTCTAAAAATCACTGTTTGAAATGGCTATAGTGCTGTAATGCCTCCTTCGAGAGGAGGTGGTTAGGACTCTTATTTCACTGGATTCTCGGCACATGTCGTCTAGTCTCCTCGGAGGTTGTTACATAAAATCTGGCATGCTGAAAGCGAATATCAAAGCGGCAGGCAGGAAGAAAGACAAACGATTGTAGTCTATCTACAAAAGCTTAATTCTCATAAAATTATGTACAAAATGTTTTTACAATTCTCATTCAGATTTTGTAAGTTCTTTTCAAAGTCTCAACTCTCTTCACAGACAGCGACTGACGGATGGATGAGGTGGGGAGGGGTCACGTCTCTGCTCTACTCTGATCTGAAACTGTCTTCGACTTAACTCTGAAACTCTTCTCATTAATTTTCGCACGACAGTCGTATATATAGTAAGGTAAATGGATGGGGTTGGAAATTCTCTCCAGCCAATAGGATTTCGCCACAAAATCTCCACGAAATCCTAAGCCCCAGGTCCCTGGGTGGGCACCGTTCCCACACCTGAATTTCTCTCACCAATTTCAAGGACAGATGTCAATTCTGACATCCGACCCTGGGTTCACGTAAGGCCAGACAAGGTTCTAAGTGAAATTTCCTGTCGTCAATTTTTAGCCGTAAAAATATATTTCTCTGGTTTTCAAACAATATCTATTTTGACATGAAATAGAATATGTATATTTATCTTCTCTATCTTAAATCCTTGGGTTATCTGGCGTCACCTGGGAATACAAAGCTACCTCAACGTAGTTCTAATGCTCCTTAATGGGGGATTACTTTACAGTGCCTTGTTGACATGGATTTGAAGATATGCATTTTGCAGGTGCAGATCCAGAAATGGCACATTAACTCCTTATCACTACCACTCTCTCAGTTCCTGAACACACACTTCGGCATTGGCAGTGAAAGCATCAACAAAACCGTTCAACTATGGTTGAAAAGCACTGGATGCACCTTCTGCTCCTGCATGACTGCCATTAAGGGAATTAGATGCTTGGGCGAGCCAAGTTCTTCTGGAAATGGCAACTGCCATCCATTTTGCTGCCGCTGTAGGAACTTATTCTCATAGACATCTTGCATGAGAAGGTACTTCGTATTCTTGCACTCTGTTAGTCAGTTCACTGGGAGAGTTACCATTTGCATATTTCCATGATGCAGTCCATTCTTCGGCATACTAAGATCCGGTTCTTGATTTCTTTTAGGCTTTTCATGGAAATCTATTAGTTTTGCAATCTATGTGCTAAATAGCAAAATTCTTGACTGCCTATAAAAATTATTTTGCTAAACACGTTTCCTCTGATGAGATAAGACATTTATTGAAAATCCATGAATTAAAGAAAAACTTAAAATTTTTTGTATTCGTTGTCAAATAATAAATTTGTCATAAATTTTTTAATTTACTAAATTTAATTCCTAATTTTCATTATAATATATATATATATATATATATATATATATATGACTACTTCATATGCATTCAACAGCGTTCAATACATAAGTAGAGCTAGGTAGTAAGTTATAAAAACATATGGCAATTAAGCTACGCAGAATATATTGCATTTCATCCACGCTCAGATTCGTCAGGCTTGTGCGAAGAGTTGGCACTTTGTCCTGTAAGTGCCTGCCCATTGGCTGATTAAGAAGGGAGCGGTGGAAACAGGGAATCTTATTGGCTAACTAAAAACTCAATAGAATGTGCGTATATAAAAACGCGAAACAACCACAACTCTTTTCATAAGCCTGACGAATCTGAGCATGGATGAAACATAGAATATTCTGTGTAGCTTAATTGCCATATATATTTTTATAACTTACTATATATATATATATATATATATATATATATATATATATATATATATATATATGTATATATATATAATCTTTGTGAAAAACTAAAGCCAATAAAATATAAAATGAGAACATCATATGCATAACTGTTTAGACAATTTTAAATATTATATCGTTCAAAAATATTTCAAAATAGCTCCTCTTCAAACGGCAAGATACAGTATTTATACTTATATGGATGCATTCATAATCTCTATTCTAAGAGAACAAGCAGTTGAACCTACCGTCACTCCACTCTGATATTTTCTTTTTTATTTTCCGATAACCCTGGAGTTAAGTAATTACCCCATTTTCATATTTCTACTTTTTAGATGATATTTCCCACCAATTAATCCTCTGTATGTTTTTTATTTTAGTAATTGTTCTTATTTCACAAATTATTTATTTAATTGATTTATTTTCTAAATACTAAGCTACACTTTCAAATTCTAGTTTTACTTAGATGTTCCAATTATATCGTTCTCAATCTACTATAGTTTCGTATCAACTTTGTTTTACAATTTACGATCTCATAATTAATTTTGTTTAACATTTTATTTCTTAAGAAGAAGAAATTGTAATTAAAAGGTTAATTTAAATAGTATTAATTAAAATTTATCTTCATTCCATACTTGTTATGTCAATAAGCTAAACTTTAAATTTAACGTTATGATTCTTATCACTATCTAAGTTTTTTATTTTAATTCTTTTATCTTCCTCTTCATTATCATCATATAATCTTAACGTTCTAAGGTAGATAACTCTGTTTATTCCATTTTTATCAATTAACAAATTTCTCGCAATTTTAGGCATTCCCATTTCAATATTTTGACTTTTGAATTTATTAATCACCTTAGTTTAATTTTAAAATTATAATCTAATATCATCTATCTATATATCTATAAAAATGAACGTGTCTGTCTGTCTGTCTGTCTACATGTCTGTGTACATTTCCCTACGCAATAACTCTGTCAATTTTCAGTCTACAGACTCGAAATTTGATATACAGGGTACTGAGATTTGGTAAAATCTTTGTAATCCGTTTTCGGCCAGAAATTTGACTGTTAAGGTGTCAAAGTTCAACGATTTTACCTTTGAGAACTCTACCAAACTCCTCCGCCAATTTTGGGTATATACAATTGAAATTTTAGATATATAGTTCCTTGATAACTTGATTTGAGCCCAAAACAATAAATCTTAAGGGGTCATAATAGGGGTCAAAGTTTTAAAAAATTTGACCTCTGCGGTATCAGACAATTTCTGGCCTAAACATTTGAAATTGTACATAAAGGGTATTCAGAGATAAGGCAAGCTTTTTAATCGGTTTGGGTCAAAAATTTTTAGTTATCAGTATATAAATGTATGTATGTATGTTTGCATGTCTGCCTAAAACTTTCGACAGAGGCGACGGATTTTTACAAGATCAGTATCGTTTTGAAGTTCAACCTTTCAGACGACAAGTATTGAAAAATTGGTTAAAAACATTAATATCTTCACCTTCAACTGGGCACTTTTCTACAGGTTGGGTCGCTTTTTTCGCCGATATTTTCGAAAGTCATCCTCTCCTTTCGATTGTCTAGCCTTAATTTAAACCTACGTTACTTCCGGTTTGGCAGTGGTCGTAACAGCAAAGAAGTTTTTTCCCCCGTTCTTTTCCTCTGTTGCGGTACGGGTTCAAGCCTGCCTTCCTACTACCACTATTTTTTATTTATTTATTTTTTTTTTGCTCAACGTACACCTCCAAATACCCGGGCAATGCCGGGCAATGCCGGGCTGAAATGCTAGTATATCTATAAAAGTGAAAATATATGTATCTGTGTACATTTTCCTACCAAATAACTCTGTCAATTTTCGGTCTAGAGACTCAAGATTTGACATAACGAGTATTGAGAGTTGGAAAAATCTTTTTAATCAGTTTTCGTCAAGAAATTTGGCTGTCAAAGGGTCAAACTTCAACGATTTAACCTTTGAAAACTCTACCAAACTCCTCTGCCAATTTTGGGTCTAAACACTTGAAATTTTAAATGTACTTGGACATGGATCAACCATTTTAATTTGATTTGAGCCCCAAAACAAATATTAAGGGGTCAAAATTGGGGTCAAAGTTTAAAAAAAAATTTGACCTCTGCGGTCTCTACCAATTTACTCAGCCAATTTCTGGTCTAAACATTTGAAATTTTACATAAAGGGTATTCAGAGATAGGGCAAGCCTTTTAATCGGTTTGGGTCGAAAATTTGAGCTGCCAAGGGGTCAAAGTTCAAACGATTTGACATTTGCGGTGTCTAGCAAACTACTCAGTCAATTTTTGGTCTCAACATTTGAAATTTATTCATAACGGGTATTCAGACATGCGGCAAGCATTTTAATCAGTTTTGGGGCGAAAATTTGGCTGCCAAAAGGTAAAAATTGAAAGAGTTGACCTTTGCAGATTCTACAAAATTTCTCTGCCAATTTTGGGTCTAAAGACTTGAAATTTTAGATGTAGGTAACTTGGACATGGGTCAAATTTTGTATTTTGATTTGAGACCAAAATAATAAATGTTAAGTAGTCAAAATTGGGGTTAAAGTTTTAAAAAATTTACCTCTGCGGTCTCTACGAAATTACTCAGACAAATGTTGGTCTAAACATTTGAAATTTTATATACAGTGTATTCACATGGCCTGAAATTTTCATATTATTGGATCAGATATTGATGCACGTTCATGACAGGGTTTGTTTCTTAGGGTCTTTTATCCATACGAAGGAAGGACTATTTTTTAAAATCGGATTTTTTTAATTTTCGATAGTAATTGGATGAATTTCTGTACAAAACTTATCTAAGAATATGCCAGAAATGTAATTTATCTTTGTGTGAAATTCGCAAAAGATAGGCTCAGCCGTTTCGGAACCCATGAGGAAGGAACTGACAAACACACACATAAAGTGACTTTTATATAAGAGTAGAGATATATACAGGAGTTTCGCAAGCAATTAGTCTCCCTCGAATGTCACCTCAACTTTGTTGTTAGATTTCATTCAGTTAACGCTGAATGTCAATATGGTCTGTTGGTTCTGTTAATCCTGCGAATTTCCTTTGGGAATTTTCTTTTTATCCGAATGGAGACATATTTTGAAATTAGACCTTTACATTTGTTTTTGCTCATTGAATAATGGATAAAAGAAAAAAAAAAAAAAAGAAAAAAAGTCGGCCATCAATTGATCACCTCTGCCAACGCCGCCGTTGTATTCACTGAAAAATAAAAACACATTTGCACAAACACAAATTAATCTTGAATAAGGTGACGCCATCTTGTATTTAGCTTAACATAGTTTAATGTAACTATCGCTTGAAAGACATCAACAAACTCTTCAGTTAATTGGTTCGTGGGAAGGAGGAGGAGGAGGAGGAATTTGCAGACACATTTAGGAGACGTATTTTTCTGTTTATTTTTTTTTGTTTTTTTTTCAAATGTCAACCATTATTGGGAAAACGTTTCTGATTCTGAATTTTTGTGACGGGAATTGATTATTCATATTATTTGGATTCTTTAAACTACTCTTCTCATCTTGACTGTCATTTTTAGCAACATTTCGGTCGATGTAACCTGCGACCTTCTTTAGGTGTATCTTGTAGAATTCGGGAATTTTTATGTCAAACTCAGAAATATCTTTTTGCCAAACTTGGAAGTCTGCACGGAATTTTTAGTAGAACCCTTTATTTAATCCACCAGAGTAGCATGTTCTCGTCCTGTCAGCCATGAGTGGGTAGAAGTTCTAAGTAAAATTCTTTGAAGGGTAAATTCTGTATTTTTCTGAATTTTTTTGATGAGGATTGACGATTCATATTATTTAGATTTTTCAGACTACTGTTCCCATCTCGAGTGTTATTTTCATACGTTTCAGTGAATGTAACCTCCGACCTTCTTTAGTAGTATTTTGTCAAACTTGGAAATTTTTCTGTCAAACTTGGGAATCTGCATGGAATTTTGAATGGAATACTTTATTTAATGCACAGGAGTAGTGTGAAGATACACCTGAAAAAGGCTGGAGGTTACATTGACCAAAACATTATGAAGAAGAAAACCCATTAAGACGTGACCCTATTTACTTGCCTCCCTACAAAATCAGAACTTTACACAAAATTGGATTTTAATGTCTGGAAAAATCCAGCTCTCCACAAAGTAATATGAACTTTGTCCTGCAAGATTAACTGCTGATATGCTGACTGAAATTTTGATAACGGCTTTGTTCTAGTGGAATAGCTCTCAGCATATTAAAGATCTTTGATAGGGTTTAGCACAAAGGGTTGCTTTATAAGGAAGAAGGGCGAACAAGAAAGGTGAGAAGAATGACAAGTCAAAAACATGAAAAACTCACTTTAAAAATGATAATCAGAGAAAACATCTGACACCACATTAGAAGATTCTCAAACCGCTATCTTATATTTAACAGGCTGAGCTAGGATCAAAATTTTTTATTCAAAGCTCAAAACAATAAAATTTGAAAATGCCTGTTGATACAGTATTGTTGATCCTAAAGTTAAATAATAGTGATTATAAACTGTTAGTTATTATTAAATAACTAGAAAATACCATTATTTTGTAAGCTTACTAAATCGGCTATATTTTGGTTTACCCCCATAAGTGCAGTGTTAATTATCCTGAAACTAAACAAATATGTAATTTATTAATTCTATCGAAAATAAAGTTAAGATTGAAGATGATTATGAATTTTTTTTTTAATTTCATAATTTTTTTAATTTAAATTTCAATTATATAACTCACAATCTAGTATTTGTTTTCCCAAACCTCAAGAAAACAGGAAATCCAAGGAACAGAATGGAGTTATCTTCCTTTAATTTCCTCTATTTTTTATGAAAAAAGAAGAAACTTTTCTATTTATTTTTCATTGAATAAGGTGACGCCATCTTTTATTTAGCTAATTATAGTTTAATGTAAATATCACTTCCAAAACATCAACAGACGCTTTAGTTAATTGGTCGATGAGAATATATCCTTCTTAGGAGGAAAAATGGGATTTGCAGGTAAATTTAGAAGAGGTTTTCTCTTTAAAATATAAAAACATATTGGAAACAAATTCGCAAATCAATGAACAAGAAAGCATATTAAGATGTGTCCCTATTCACTTGTCTAGACAAGAGCTGTTTTTTTTTTTAATGTGGAGAAAATACAACTCTCCACAATGTAATATAGATTTTGCCCCCACAAGATAAACTGCTGACGTTCTGACTGTAATATTGTATAGGATCATTGAATATTTTGATGGGGGCTTTGTTCTAGGGAAATAGCTCTTGACATATCAAGGACCTTTGGTAGGCTTTAGTACAAAGAATTGTTTCACAAACTTGCTAGCTATAACATATCTAGCCACAATCTTCCCAACCATCAAATCAAATTTATCTTTGATAAGTCTATAGGTATAGTTGTTGATGGGCAGATTTTTGAATCGCATAGTATCAACGGCAATAGGCCTCAAGGATCTATTCTGGGTGCAACTCTCTTCCTAATCTTCATTAATTAATGATCTTCTAAATCATAGGTTGAGATCATATGTTGCCATCTGTGCTGACAACACAGCTGTCTTTGGCAACACTTCAAAGAGCATTCGTGATTAAAAGTCTCTCTCTTTCTTTCTCTCCCTCTCTCTCTCTCTGCATCTGGTGCCTGCGGTACAATGGAAAAAAGCGTTTTTACTTTTAACACCTCTAAAATCAAAGTTTATAAATAATAATAATAATAATAATAATAATAATAATAATAATATTTATTTAACTTTCTTGTAAAAAAATAAACTTAACACATAATTAATCATCTCTCTCTTTCTCCTCTCTTTGACATTACAGTCACGAGATGAACATGTGGTTGAATAATTGCTTTTAAGAATGTGTTGTTCAAATTATTAGGCTGGTGCAAAAATAATATTGTTTTATATATATATATATATATATATATATATATATATATATATATATATATAACAATATTATTTTTGCACCAGCCTAATAATATTATATATATATATATAACGCCAAAAATGCCATTATTTTTGCACCAACCTAATAATTGTATGATTATGGATTTTATCGTTTTTGTTCCCTGTCCTGCTGAACATGAATGAGTTTTGCAATGGGAGAGGGAAAAGGGTTAGAGTATTAATGTTTAATACATTTTAAGTTAAGAAACCAATCAGGAAGTCGGGGAGATAGAAAGGGGAAATGGGATGAAGAAAAAAGGGGGGGATTGTTGTTGTTGTTTATGCAGAACATGACAAAGTTTTGCAAAAGGAATTAGAAAAACAAAAAGCACCAAGGTTAGGTGCATTTCATCTTAGGAAGCCAATAAGTGATAGACCGGAAGTTTAAAATAAGATTTAAAATATGTCGGCATGTAAAACGAATGCTAAATCCATGATGATGATGATGATTACTCTATGAGATGCAGAGATTAATTGAGATAAATGATGAAGAAGATTAAGTGAGGCTGAGAAGGTAGTAAAGTCAGGTGCCAACTTCTTGGGACGTCTATCTGTTAGTAAAATCGTAATCGCTTTTAACCCGACACTAAAATGATATATGCTGTCAGTCTGAGCACCGGAAAAGAAATTAGTCAACTAAGGATTATCAAAAAAAGTAACTTGTCCCTATTTAATTTCTTCCCCACGAGGGCAAGGTTAGTCACAAAGTCGATTGATCATTAAAGGTGGTAATATGAACTATATTTACTTTGATTTGATTTTCTTAAAAGGGGGTAAAAAGGAGCGGAAATACTTCATGAAATTCTGGAACCTCTGATTTTTGTAAAATGTTAGCAATAGATACTGAACATCAATTAATACATATCTCTGGAATTTCATTTTTTAAAAAATTATTTCAAAGGTTTTAGGGGGGGGCATGATCGGGTCACAACAATTCATTTGAAAATTCAAACATTTCAGATTTGAATTAAATTTGATCCATTTGAGTTATTTAGGAAGATTCTATAAATTTCTGACGGACTTCTGGTGCCATCCTCGATGTAAATACCCCCGACTGACTCGACCATCCACAAAATCCCACCTCTTCACCGTGAAAACCACCAGATGCTTGAAGGTTTTGTACTCTAATAGCTTTTTTTTTACTTGCATTGATTGTTTTTGGAATTCACTCTCTGATCACTGTTTCCTAGACTATACCAACATTCAGAAATTTAGTTGTAATGTGATCAAGTATCTTGCTGCTCAACTCCCTGCTTGGGATGCACCTGTAGGCATGATCTCTAATTTACAGTATCCCCTTATATCTTAGTGGCAACATGCCTTGTTTGGAATGAATCACACAGTATAAAAATATATTTCCCAAATTTCAGTTTTTTGAAGTATTTAAAAAAACTTTTTTAGGGACATTGTATGGTCACAACCTCCCTATTTGGAAATTCAAATACATCATATGCGCACTAAATTAGATAATTAAACAAGATTCCCCAATTTTCCATTATTTCCTAGGATCACCTAAACTTAAGCCATTTAGTCATTTTAGTCATTTTAGAATCAAAATCATGTAATGGATTTTAATAAAAAATTGGAACAAGGCTTAGTAGCATTATATCTTTCTTTGGCAATTTTGATAATTGTAAGTCCTATTTCGAAACGTAGACAAGATGCCTGCCAAAATGTCATGTGACTTGAGAATATGTAAAAATGCCAAATGCGACGTTTTAATGATTTTTGTATTTTATTTTTTTATTTTTGCGATTTCCCCCCCCCCTTTTAAAAATATTTTTTTATCGGCTTCATTAAGAGATTCGTTCATTTGTTTAATACGAGTATTTTTTAAATGGTTTCATTGATAGAATCGTTCATTTGTTTAATACTTAATTTCTTTAAACCTTTCATTATTATCAAGAATTCGTCACAACTACGTTTTCGTTGTGTCTTAGGCAGGGTTCATCCAAAAACAAGGGAATAACTCAATTTTAATGAGAGATTCGTAAAAGAAAAATGTTAACCTTAAAAACGTTACAAAAGAAAAAGAAGTTGCGATTACTTTAGAAAAGAATGTTCGAAAAATGTTGTCGCACGTCAGTTTTTACCCCCCCCAACAAAAAAACAAAGAAAAGTCAAAGCTGAAACTATCAAGCGGATTTCGTTTCATGTTTCCAGAGATCGCATTTTGCATTTCATAACTTACATGATATTTTGGCAGCCATGTTGTCTATGTTTCGAAATAGGACATACAACTGTGAAGAAAGGCTTTTATTTTAATGTCATAAAAGGGCATAAAAGTTGTGCAAAACGTTTCCATTCAGTGAATTCATTTTACACGTCCTGAGATGGTCCAGGGATCTCCAAAGTTTTTGAACGGGGGAGGGGGCATATTGTTGACTTTTTAGAGCTACGCGGGCCAAAAAGAAAAAAATAAAATGACCTGCACGTGTTTTATACTGCTTTTTGCTCATTAGCTTTGCCTTTTAGTGAAACTGGTTCTCCAAGACCTCATTCTTTTAATCATTTTCTGAACAACAAGAAAAAAACAAAACAAAAAAAACACCACACTATTTTCATACATTTTCATTAAAAAAATTTTTCCTAACTATTTTTGCGGTTTTCATAACGGCCCCGCGAGCCGGATTAAAGATTTTTTGGCGGGTCAGATCTGGCCCGCGGGCCGTAGTTTCAAGACTCCTGTATATGCAGGTCACTTTGTTCCCGTTTTAAAAATATTGTCGTCAGTTTTTCGATTTTGCTTTTGTTTTCCGGTGTTAATATTTAATTAAATCCTCGTTGCCTCATAATTACATTGAACTCACAGTTTTACGACGTGATGCTTCGGCTGTTTCATTGTTCAAATTATTTCTTCTTCTGATTGATAACATTCCTTTGTAACTCCCCCACATACACACCTCGATGACCTATATTAATGGCTAAATAAGACTCACACCAAGTACGAACCAATGCAGAACAATACTTTGGGGGCTAAGTTTATCCTGAAACAACAAGAAATTACTTCACGAAATTAACGAAACGGAACGTCTTCAACGAATGTTTTCTTTCGTTCCTGTTTTTAATTTCAGGTTTTAATAACAGTTTTTTTTCCCGGCTACGTGACGTTGTTCATCTTGCACTTAACGAAAGGGTTAGAAAAGCTAGCTAGATGTCACGTGCGTTTGTGCCTTTTTTTTTTCTAGTGTCTAAGTAGTAATTTACATAGAGTTCCTTAGGTTGGACTCAGCGATGATTACGGTACCTGCTGTAATTAAGCAATCACTGATCGGCAAAGTTACGGTGTGTGTGTGTGTGTGTGCGTGTATGCGTGCATGCGTGTGTGTGTGTGTGTGAGAGAGAGAGAGAGAGAGAGAGAGAGTGAGAGAAAACTCTGTGTAAGATGCTTTTTTTAAAAAAAATATATTTTTGCCATGAGGAATTATTTCAAGTTAAAATCTATGGAAAAATACACATTTTGTATTGAGAAAATACACACTTTGGGTGCTTATTTACATTGCTACTTATGGCGGCAATTAAAAATAATGTACGAAATTTCTTCCCTCCACACCTAATTTCCTCCCTGCAGATAGCAAATGAATATCCACAAACAAAGCCATACCTTTAACTCAAATTTTATTCAAGATGTATCAGAAATGGAAGTTCTTTGGTCACAGTAAGTCCTTGCAAAAACAGTGGCTGAATTTGCTATCCATTGCAATGGAGCCGGTAGTTATGATTCCTCTGTGGGAATATTAGTTCAGGTTTCCTTTTAGAAGGATCCATGTTGTACATGGTTAAACACGGCGGGAATGTTGTCGTCCAATATGGCATATTTTGGGACCACGTGGTCTCTGGAAGAAATAGGAATACTTTCCCATAATCAAATATATTCAATCAAACTCTGTAGAATATCATCATTGGGTAAAATAAGTTCAGCAATTATGTTGTCTCTGTATTTAGAGAAATGTCCTTCGTTCACCCACTGCATGGTCTCCAATGAAGGTAAAATCCTGGCACTCTATAACAGAGCACCGCTGTTTGAGTCCTTTACTGTCCCGTGTTCATTGTCAGACTGAAAAATAACGCACATGTAATACAAAATTGGCGCCAAACGGGCGCATTCAAATTAAACCAATCAAAGACCGTCTAGCAAATCATGTTAGGCGGGCAAACAAATGGCGTTGGTTATGGAATTTCTCACACACTGCCAAGGAGGAGAGGAAGGTAATTGATAGTCATTACTTTTTTCCCAATACAAGTTAATTAATGAAACGGTTGGATAAACAACGAATAACAAGTTAATCCCATAAACATAAGTCTTAACTTAGACAATTTTATAATTACAATACAATCAGTTAAATTTATTAACCTAATATGATTATTTTTGAAAATTCAAATTGAGATTCAAATTATAATTTTAATTCTGTTAACTTCTTCATATTACACTGCCAAGGAGGAGAGGAAAAAGTAATGGATAATCATTACTTTTTCACAATACAAGTTAATTAAAACTTTAATTCAATAAAAAATGTTAATATTAATATATGTGCCATTGTCTGTTGTCAATCTTCCGTATAAACTTCAACTTTTTATGCATCCAGACATTAGCTAATTTCCACTATATGGACCGACCTGTGGAGCCTCATCCTTACTATCAGAACAAAACCACTCCCCTAAGATATCTTGATGATCAACAACTCCTACGCAGCTAAAATGGTACCAGCCGTCACAAGAATCGCAGCACACCATTGGTGATGTTCCATCATTCGGAACAGAACAGGTTGGACAGAAAAAGGGACCTCCTTCTTCTATAAACTCTATAGTTGATGCAATACCATCATTACCCTTAATTTCCAAGGGCACAAGGTTTTTTAAGGAATGGACCTGTTCGCACCCATCCTTAAGAACAACCGTGGAATGAACATTATTGTCGTTTTGAGTAATTAATTTGATTATTTTACCAAGACCCCAGAATTGTCTGGTTTTGTTGTGAGTATTAATAAGTACTATCTCTCCAACAGATAACTTGGGGGCACAATTGCTCCCGATTTTGGCATCAACTTCTCTTAATCACAAGAGGTAATCATTATGCTAGATACAATTGAATTTTTCAACAAATTTATTCCTCATTTCGAGGGAATGTAATAAGGCAGTCCTATTTGGGGGGTCATGACATAATTCAGCATCATAATTATTAATAAGCAAACGAGGTTTATATCTCATTTGCAGAAAATGATTCGGAGTTAAAATACTAAAGTCTTTGTCAGCAGAAACAATATAAGTGAGGGGTCTGTCATTTATTGCCTTTTGCACATCAGAAAGTGCAGTCAGAAATTCAAAATAATCCAACTTTCTTCTGCCCAACAATTTCCATTGTTTGACTGCTTTAATAAGCCCCCCCCCCTGCCAGGCAGAGTAAAGGAAAATTGTTTGATGGACAATGTGTATGGATTTAAATTGTTCCTTCAACTTGTGCGATTCGAGTACGTTTGATAGCAATATTCCGGACGCAACAAAAGATTTTGCGTTATCGGAATATACATGCGTAGGGTTACCAAATAAATTGGTAAACCTTACAAAGACCAGCATAAACGAGCGGATGTTCATATCTGGCAATAATTCCAAGTGAATTGCACGCAAACTCATGCATGTAAAGAGTAATATGTACATTTTAACTTCTACTCCTTCAACCTTAATAGAAAATTGACCGATGAAATCCACACCGATTTGTTTGAATGAGCAAACAAAGTTCACCCTATGAGCTGGTAATATTGATCCTGCAGGTGCCTTACAAGGCAGAGCATTTATTTTTTTACATACGGTGCAAGTACGCATGAAAGCTTTTATGGCTTGTCTCCCCTGAGGGATCCAAACTACAGACAGCCTTAACTTACTGAGGGTTGAATTAACCCCCATGTGGCAACAGTTAAGATGAGCTTCCTTAATTGCCAGTGTTGATAAATAATGATATTTTCCCAACAAAAGGGGAAACTTGACCTCAAAGGGCAGAATATCAGAATTCTGTATCCTACCTCTGGTTCTAATTAACCCGTCTTTATCAAGGAATAATCCTAAGGCAGTAACCCTAGGGGGAGGTACTTTCCCCGGATGGTTCTTTCAAGTAACCTAATTCCAGAGGGAAAGCCTATATTTGCATATTAGCAAATAGCAATAATTTGGCCCTATTAAAATTGTCAGCACTATGGTGACGCAACAAATCATAAAATTTCAACACTTTTTCCAAGATGCTGATTGCTGGAATACCTGGTAATATTCAATGGGAAGGTATTTTCAGAAGGACGTGTGTCCTGAGAGTACAAACATGATACAATTTTTTTATTAGTTTTGTTTATACAAGGCAAGGGTGAGATTGGCCAATCGATGCCATCTTTATTTAGCCATTCCGGGCCATACATCCAGAAATTTAATAACTGGGAAAATTTAGAAGTATTTATACCTCTAGTTAGAAGATCTGACGGATTTTCCGACGAAGAAACATATTTTAATTTCAGTAGAATGCCAAATTTAATATTAATATCTCCTGAAAATTTTTTGATCTCTGCGATCCTGTTTTCAATGAATATATTTTTCTTGGATCCTTTACCGTTGAGGATCCACGAGAGGGCAACTTGAGAATCACACATCAGGAAAAAATTATCAATATTAAGGGGTCCCAGAGCACCCAAAACTTGAGGGGCTACCTCAAGAGCCAAATACATGACCAATAGTTCACATGCGGGAAGTGACTTCCCCTTAATTGGGGCCACTCTAGCCTTTGCGAACAACAGAGAACAATTCACTCCCTGTTTCACATACAGGGTGAATCCGTACGCGTTTTTCGACGCGTCAATAGACTGATTTTCTGACAATACACGCCTGGGAAATTCAAACTTACCCAAGTCCTTGGCATGGGTTTGCCACATCTTAATAAGTTCTACGGGTATCCGCTCATCCCACAATAACTTGCTTTTCCAGATCGAACTGACAATGATCTTCCCCTGTATCGTGACGGGGAGTAGCATAGACAAAGGGTCATACACTCCTGATATTTGTGAAAGAATTCCCCGTTTGGTATTGACCTCGGGGTCCACTAAAGTGGGAGAAAGTTTGAACGTGTCCCGAACAGGATTATATAAGTAACCCAATACCTTCTCAAAGGCTGGGAAGGGAGAAGAAATAGTTTCATCCTCCAACATTTTTTCTTGTATCTCAGAACAGTTGGAATTGTAGGATCGTAAATCGAAGTCTGCTACGAACATTATTATAAATAGCAAGTAGGGACTCTCCGTCACAATTGGTAGTGATAAGATTATCCACATAATTGTTGGAAATAGCATGCGATGCTGCATCCTTTGCGTATTTTTCTGCATGGAATTTCAAAATGAAGTTCAGAATGAACGGGCTAGCGTTGGACCCAAATATAATTGTTTTGTATCTGTAAGTACACAATTTGTCACCTTTTTTAAGGAAAAAACAAAATCTGTTTTAATCCTCTTCTGACTTAAGGTGAATTTGTAAAAAGTCCTTTCTTATATCATCAAGAAGGACATATTTATTTTTCCTGAATCCCAGCAATAAATCCAATAAATTAGCAGATAAGTTCACGCCCATGTAGGCAGCGTCATTAATTGATGTCCCCTCTCAACGTTTTAGGTAGCAGTTGAATATGGGACGAATTTTTGTCGTCATTCCAGTTCCCTCCTTAATAAAGAGTCTATGTGGAACCCAAATATAATCTTCATACTTCCCAGGTGGGACGAAAAACTGCTCCACTCTTCCACATTCTTCACAATCCTCAAACACTTGGAGGTACTCATTATACATTCCCTTCCTTTCTAAGGACTCTGCCACTCTGTCCATTACCTTTAAGGAAGTCACAAAGTTACTGTTTACCACTGAGATCCTATCATGATACCACAGTAAGTCTACGTGATTTCCCTCCTCCCATACGATAGAGTTTTTGAACTCTTCTATTTTTTTCTTCTCCACAGCCGATAACTTAGCATCTTCTTCAATACCTAATGAATCGAGACTGAGCAGAGTCTCAACCCTACGCTCGACTGTAGACTCGGAAAAGAAAGGCTTAAAACCGTCCTCATAAGAGAGTGTCGGATTTAGCACCGAATCAATCAAATAACTGTTGGATTGAGGAAGTTATTTTACTACATAATTAAAGGGAGGCGATTCTACCTCATTCAAATCTTTTTTTTTTTAAATGTCGGCTCTCGCCAAACGGAATTATGAATTTTCCATGTCGCCATGTATTTCCATTAAGACACTCAACTAGCTTGAGATTATTCAACTTGCTCAGAAGGTCCAATCCAATAATCCACATAAGGTTGGTTCCATTCAAATTCTTATACCCAGGATATAGCCGGAAACCTTCCTGAGATAAGTTATCGACAACTTTATTAAAGTTATCCACTTCGAATTTTAAATTTACTTTTTGGGAGAATAAAGCCGCACATTTAAAGGGGTTTTGATTCCCCAATTTTATCGATATGTAGCACTCCTTTAATCTTAAGGAGTCACTCCCAAATAAGCGTGTTCACTGCCATATTAACCTTCTTGTCGGTTATGGGGTTTTCAGAACACAATTTGCTGAGAATCTCCTGGGCAAAAAACGAATGTTGTGACCCAGTATCTATTAAACAGAAGAAATATATCGGTCGTTCGTGTGCCTTCATAGATATTCTGATGACGGGAAAAATACTATTCCGTAATTCAGAATATATTGTTTGGCCCACAAAGGATTTATTTCCTTTGGGACGCATGACGGTAAAATGGGTTCTCAACCCACATATTGCACACGGGTAAGGAAAACCCTTACACCTACGACAAAATGCTTCTGCGTGCTCACCCAAACACCGAGTACATAGATTTAACTGTTTAGCCCTTCGGCACTTTGCTTCGAAGGTGTGAAACTTACTACAATTCTTGATCGAATGATCTGTAGCTTGGCACAGTTTACAAGATAAAGTGCCCGCCCCTCCTCTTGGGAAAGAAGACACCATTTTGGCTTTCACCTTGGGTGAAAAGGGCGCCATTTTTGGCGCGCAAATTTCCAGCCGAACATCAAGCGGGGCGGCTAATAGGTATTCCATTACTTCAAATACATGCGACATAATATTATTTAGTGAAGGGTATCTTTTCCCACTTCTATTCATCAACTCTCTTCTAATGGCGTTAGGACACAGCAAATATTATGTGAGCTATCACTGCCCCTGAGGTGCTATTCTCAGTAAAAAAATCAGTCCCATAGGACTTGTCAAGCGCAGTCAAATTTCTCTTAACTTTTTCGAGAAACGACTTCAAAATTTTAAAATCCGTTATAACAGACGGAGCAGGAATAATTTCCTCAAATATCTGATTTTTAATCAAATCAGGGTTCAAATATTTTTCCCTTAACAATTTTAGGGCTATATCATAATTATCTGCGGTTATATTTAGACTGGAGATTACGTCAAACGCATCACCATCTAGTTTCGATTTCAACACCAATAATTTGTCCGCTTTATTTAAACTTTCCGTGCAAAATTCGAATTTGTTCAGAAATGTTCTGAACGAAAATTTATTTGTGGACATGCCAACAAATTTCGGACAAACCATTCCATTTTGACCGGCATAGCCCTCGAAGCATGCATAACTTGAGGCGTATTTAATTTCAATTTTAAAGAAAGCAATTTTTCTTCTATTTCTGAAGAAAATCTCTCTGAAGCCTCGCAAAGCTGCTGTTTCTCTTCTTCGGGGTTTTGAGAAGAATGTGGTCAATTAATATATCGAGGTCACTTAACCATCCTCTAATTACCACTTCTCGGTATTTGAAAAAGTCTGGGGAAGGGTCATTAATTTCCAACCACTTCACCTCACTATTAATGCGAAACCTTCTAGCATCACATTTTGACATTAGCTCCTTTTGGGTCATCTTTTATGCCTCAAGCAAAATTAATAAAATAACAGATGTAATTATCTGCAAAATTAATGTAGCAAAGCGCCAATGTTATTCCGAACGGAATTATGTATAAAACGGGGAGGGGGGGGATAATGCTCTTTACTCCCGTTAAATTTATTATCAAAATAACATATATTGTTATTTGCAAAGCCGCTGGCGAGATCGCCAATATTCCAAACGGAATTATTTAATCATAAATAACATGCTGACGAACATGGCCGTCAGAGCCCACTTTAGGCTAAGCTCTACAAATAGTCGGGTTATATAATTATAAACAAATTCGAAATTCTCAAGCTACTAAATGATGCTTAACATATAGGGGATAATCTCTTACCTTCCCTTAAGATTTATTTTGCATAAATTTATAATTCGCATTCATTTGAAAAATGACAGCAATGTACACACCGTTAATACATTAAAACATGACATCAAAAATACAAATCAAATATTAGCAATCTCAATTTCAAATCAATTAATTTAATTAGTCAATATAACACAATTAACATTTAAATTGCGAAAGGATCATTAACGGCTAAATACTGTCAGATTTCTTTTTGACGTCTACAGAATTTGAACCGAAGTTTTGTCTTTTTGTTATAAGACGTATACAATCCTCTTGGGATCTTAAATTCGGGAAAAAAAATGCAATTAAGATACGCTAGCAATCTACGACCAAATATAAGGTCGAGTTAAATTATTATCTAACATTACTTAAAACGTGAGAAGAATTTCAAAATTTTTTACTTGTTCATTTTTTAGAAGTGCACTGCAACAAATATCACTGTCTTATAGATTTTGAGACATAAGTTACTTCAACGAAATAATTACATTTGATTTAACGAAACAGAAAAATATTTATCATTAATCTCTTCCAATTAAGAGGGGAAAATTTTTTTTGCTCGTCTTAAATCAAGAATTTATAAATATATTTATATTTTTTTTTTTTACTAGCGCTTAAAATGATTCTAGATATTTGCAATAAAAACGAGAATCTAACCAAGCTTGATTTTGCAAAAAAAAAAAAAAATAAAAATTGGATGTAAGAAATTTCTTCCCTACACACCTAATTTCCTCCCTGCAGATAGCAAATGAATATCCACAAACAAAGCCATACCTTTAACTCAAATTTCATTCAAGATGTATCATAAATGGAAGTTCTTTAGTCACGGTAAGTCTCTTGCAAAACAGTGGCTGAATTTGCTATCCATTGCAATGGAGCCGGTAGTTATGATTCCTCTGTGGGAATATTAGTTCAGGTTTCCTTTTAGAAGGATCCATGTTGTACATGGTTAAACACGGCGGGAATGTTGTCGCCCAATATGGCATATTTTAGGACCTCATGATCTCTGGAAGAAATAGGAATAATTCCTATAATCAAATATATCAAGCCAAACTCTGTAGAATATCCTCATTGGGTAAAATAAGTTCAGCAATTATGTTGTCTCTGTATTTAGAGAAATGTCCTTCGTCCACCCACTGCATGGTCTCCAATGAAAGTAAAATCCTGGCACTCTATAACAGAGCACCGGTGTTTGAGTCCTTTACTGTTCCGTGTTCATGTCAGACTTAAAAATAACGCACATGTAATACAAAATTGGCGCTAGACTGGCGCATTCAAATTAAACCAATCAAAGACCGTCTAGCAAATCATGTTAGGCGGGTAAACAAAATGGCGTTGGTTATGGAATTTCTCATAATAAAGAAAATACAGAAAAGTCTCTAGGATGTACGTTCGCGTTTCAGAACAATGATGTCATATCCCCAAAATTACGTAAATCCATCAAGTAGTTTTATAATATAATTATAATACGGCATAATCACGTTTAAACACACCGGTTTCCGTCAGAATACCGAAGTTAAGCAATGATGAGCCTGGCCAGTATCAGATGGTGACCATTTGGGACTTCCAGGTGATCTATGTGATTTCAGCTTACCTCGGCATTGTTTCCAGTCGTCCTTAAGCAGTGTCAATTCAGGAGAGGTGTGGTTTGAGATTGCGCAACATTTGCCTCAAAATTACACGCGCAGCTGCTCCTACAGGGGGTATCATTTGTCTTTCGAGACTGAACGGTGGAATCGAGTTTTATTTGAAATTAAGAAAATCAAAATTTATGATTTTTAACGATTTTACTATTAAACTGAATCGAATGTAAGAATGATTTTTCACCTATTACCTTCGATTTATTTCCCCTATTTTTATTTCATCGGATTTAGTCATGGCAGACGAAAACACTACGACTCGCTTAGTCGTAAAACTTGATTTGCATGAATAAAAAAAACAAACTATTTGATCAAATTATGTGATTTTTGGAATATTTCATCTTCGTTTCATGACTAGTACGTACATCATAAAGACTTTTTCTTTTATTTTTTTTTACTTTTAATTGCCGCCATAAGTGCCAATCTGAATAAGAACCCACACTTTAAATATGTAAACATTAATTGAAGAAATAGCAACTATCCAACAATCACCGTGTTATTTCATCTGATCTGAGCTGAGCGCTGCCGGTTGTCGTAAAGAACCCACTTTTCATCGCAAGTTATAACCCGGTCGAGAAACGAGTCGTTTTTGTTGCGTAAAAGAAGGGAAGATGACACTTCATAACGGCGGTTCTTTTGATTGTCGTTCAATTCGCGAAGCACTCATTCATCAGTTTTTTTGTTGTTATTCCAATCTCTCTCAAGTGGTTGGAAATCGTTGTATACGTTACGTCTAATTCAGAAGCAAGTTCTTGAACAGTTGTGCGCGGATTGGCTTCGACTAAGGCTCTTAATTGATCGTTGTCAACATCCGATGGCCGACCACTACGCTCATTATCTTCAAGACTCTCGTCGCCGCCACGACTTTTCTTAAACCATTATTGTGCTGTGCGTTTAATAGTGGTTCCTGGGCCAAATGCTTCGTTGATATCGCGTGCTGTTTCAGCAGGTTTTCGGCCTAGCTTGAATTGAATTAAGAAAATTGTGCGAATTTGCTTTTTTTTTACATCTTGTATTTAACGTTCTGAAAAGAAGACATAATTGTTTTAATTTAAGCGATTAGATAGAGCGAAAAGTGCTCTTTAATAAAGAGTAATAAAGTAAAATAATGAAGTAAAAGTATTATAATGTGGGGGAACCTTGTGGGGACCGAGATGACTGGAGTGCCGCGGACTGTGGTTCACGTCCCACAGTTACCTCGCCCTTGCTGCTTTCTTCATTGTTGAGTTGGGCTCCTCCATTTGGGGAGCAACCCCTTGAAAGAGCAGCCCCACCGTTGGTGCGTTTTCTGGGGGAACCTTGTTGAGACCGAGATGACTGGAGTGCCGTGGGCTGCGTTCCACTTCCCACAGCCACTCGTTCTTGTTGGATGTTGCTGCTTCCCTTGCTGTGGAGTTGACCCCGTGGGGAGGAGAAGTATCCCGTCGGCGTCGAGCCTTTCCACTGGACCCTCCCCCCTGCGGACACTCTCCCACCTCTCTTCATTCCGGAAAACCTCTTCCCGATTGTCGGCCCTGTAAAAATCACGGAACCGACTGACGTGAAAACGGCATCCCCGGAGGTGGCGGCAAAGAGTGGGTAGGGATAGTGAGAAAGGGGGAGGGGGAGAGCGTTAGTTTTGAAGTGAGATAGTGTGGCCGACCCCATTGTCGCCAGTCAGAGTGCTGCTTCGCAATTAAGTGAGAGAATTATGCCATCTGCACCCCGAGAGTGGAGCAGAGACCAAGTAATAACAATAAAACAAAAAGTGAGAAACAAAAGTAAAAAAAAAAAAGAAGTGCTTTAAAATAGACTAAGTTGACTACACTTTGGTCTTGGTCCAAAGGCCACGAGTGTTACAGCATTGATATGACAATTTAATGCAAGCATTGGACTCGTCAGCAGGACTTTCACGTGGGACAATAGAAAGCGTGTCGGATGTCATCTGATAATAAAAATGCGATTCCATCCATCACAAGATCACGTCTCTTGAGATCACATAATGTTTTATCAAGGGCTTTAAATGCTTTCTTTTATGCGCCATTGTACATTCATCTCGTATGACCAAGGAACAATTTTATAAAATTTTATGTGGATCTGATCCTCTTCCTATTTAGTAATTCGGATTCGCATCTTTTAGTAAGGATAATAGAAATTTAAATGTCAAGTTAGCTGTTCTACCGCCATGAAGAAGAGTACGAGGCGCCTTCAATAAGTTTCCAGACTTTTTTACACAAGCATTTAAAATTGTCGTAGATTCTTGAAAATTCAGTATGTTATTGCTATACATCTTATGAGATGACTGACCTATTTTTATGATTTCAGGTTCAAATGAACAGCTACAGTAGAGATTGGGATACACCCTACTAAAGCCTGATTGTCACAACTGGTGGATTTCAAAAATACAATCTGGACGTAAGGACATTTTAGAAGAACGATATGCAATAAAATTCTGTTTTAAACTTGGTAAAAATACCACAAAAACGGATGGAATGCTTCAGACTGCTTTTGGACTATCTTGCATGAGTCGAGCATCAATTTTTTTAGTGGCATAAGAGATTCAAGGAAGGCAGGGAGTCTGTGAGGGATGATGAGAGGTGTAGGAGCAGTAAGGAAGCTAGAACACCAGAGTTGATTAACTAAATGAATAATTTAATGGATAAGGACGGTCGTGTGTCTATAGAAACAATAAGTGCTCAATTTGATGTCAGTGTGGGAACTGTTAGACAATTATTTGCGAGGAAGTGAAGATGTTGAAGATTTGCATAAATTTTATCCCAAGGGTGCTCAGAGAAAATCAAACTATTTGACCAAGAAGAGTATCACGACAGTTCCTCGCTCTCCCTATATCCAGACTTTTGGTTATTCTCTAAGCTCAAAGTAAACCTTAGAGAAACCTTAGAGAATGTCGTCATGAGGCAATTGAGGAGATGAAAGAGGCTGCGGCGATGGTCATTAACACGCTCTCACAAGAGGACTTCCATGGTGCCTTCCAGAAGTTGTTGGAACGGTACAAGTGTATTGCAGCCAGAGGAGATTACTTTGAAAGGAGGTTAGAGTTTCATGTGTGTACTATCAATAAAAGTGCCCATACGAAAACAGTCTAGAAACTTATTCAAGGCACCTCGTACATCCGGGTGCATCAAGGAATACAAATAAGACTACCTTGCTGGTTTTCTACAATATTAACTACGTTATGAAACATGAATTTAGTTGTGTGTTACAATCTAAAACAATTAAGCCTCACTCATGCGATTGGTAACTAATTTCAAACAATCATGCTGTAATGACCGGATGAGGTCGATCAAGTGAGATAAGATCCGATTCAGTCAGTGTTTTACTATTCATCTTATAGGTAATTTCTTTAATATGAACGAGATCCTTATTAAAGATGTCCTCTGAAAATGTTATATTGTTGCAATACCAAATCGAACAGATGCCGTATTGCCGTTTATATAATTTGGTATATGTATGTCTCGTGTATGTAAGGTATACGTGTTTCTGTAAACCGATGCTCGTGTATCGTCTAGCATTAGCATTATAAAGGACAATTAATTTTCTTTGTATATGAGATGTCTGTACGTGTCGATCTGTTACGTGTATATTTAATAGCCTTTCTATTGTATTCTATTTAATAGTATATCTATTTAATAGTATTTCTATTTAATAGTATTTCTATTTAATAGTATTTCTATTTAATAGTATTTCTATTTAATAGTATATCTATTTAATAGTATTTCTATTTAATAGTATTTCTATTTAATAGTATTTCTATTTAATAGTATTTCTATTTAATAGTATTTCTATTTAATAGTATATCTATTTAATAGTATATCTATTTAATAGTATTTCTATTTAATAGTATTTCTATTTAATAGTATTTCTATTTAATAGTATTTCTATTTAATAGTATTTCTATTTAATAGTATTTCTATTTAATAGTATATCTATTTAATAGTATTTCTATTTAATAGTATTTCTATTTAATAGTATATCTATTTAATAGTATTTCTATTTAATAGTATATCTATTTAATAGTATTTCTATTTAATAGTATTTCTATTTAATAGTATTTCTATTTAATAGTATTTCTATTTAATAGTATTTCTATTTAATAGTATTTCTATTTAATAGTATATCTATTTAATAGTATTTCTATTTAATAGTATTTCTATTTAATATACATCTATTTAATAGTATTTCTATTTAATAGTATATCTATTTAATAGTATTTCTATTTAATAGTATTTCTATTTAATAGTATTTCTATTTAATAGTATTTCTATTTAATAGTATTTCTATTTAATAGTATATCTATTTAATAGTATATCTATTTAATAGTATTTCTATTTAATAGTATTTCTATTTAATAGTATATCTATTTAATAGTATTTCTATTTAATAGTATATCTATTTAATAGTATTTCTATTTAATAGTATATCTATTTAATAGTATTTCTATTTAATAGTATATCTATTTAATAGTATTTCTATTTAATAGTATTTCTATTTAATAGTATTTCTATTTAATAGTATATCTATTTAATAGTATTTCTATTTAATAGTATATCTATTTAATAGTATTTCTATTTAATAGTATATCTATTTAATAGTATTTCTATTTAATAGTATTTCTATTTAATAGTATATCTATTTAATAGTATTTCTATTTAATAGTATTTCTATTTAATAGTATTTCTATTTAATAGTATTTCTATTTAATAGTATTTCTATTTAATAGTATATCTATTTAATAGTATATCTATTTAATAGTATTTCTATTTAATAGTATATCTATTTAATAGTATTTCTATTTAATAGTATTTCTATTTAATAGTATATCTATTTAATAGTATTTCTATTTAATAGTATATCTATTTAATAGTATATCTATTTAATAGTATTTCTATTTAATTGTATATCTATTTAATAGTATATCTATTTAATAGTATTTCTATTTAATAGTATATCTATTTAATAGTATTTCTATTTAATAGTATATCTATTTAATATTATTTCTATTTAATAGTATTTCTATTTAATAGTATTTCTATTTAATAGTATTTCTATTTAATAGTATATCTATTTAATAGTATATCTATTAATAGTATATCTATTTAATAGTATTTCTATTTAATAGTATATCTATTTAATAGTATTTCTATTTAATAGTATATCTATTTAATAGTATTTCTATTTAATAGTATATCTATTTAATAGTATTTCTATTTAATAGTATATCTATTTAATAGTATATCTATTTAATAGTATTTCTATTTAATAGTATTTCTATTTAATAGTATTTCTATTTAATAGTATTTCTATTTAATAGTATTTCTATTTAATAGTATATCTATTTAATAGTATTTCTATGTGGACGTGGGTGTTTTCACGTATTCACGACGATAATGAACGGGACAATAACGGGCAGTCTTTAACAATGAAAAATAAATCCTTGCCTGCTCGACATATACCTAATTCATTGTCTCTCTCTCTCTCTCTCTCTCTCTCTCTCTCTCTCTCTCTCTCTCTCTTTCTCTCTCTCTCTCCTCTCCTCTCCTCTGGCAGCAGACACCTGAAAATGAAGGCATCTTCTTCGGAATGGAACACCCAAAACGCCGAGTTATCGTTTCCAAATCTTTATTTCCAAATGTTCTACATTCCACATCTTGAAGTTTGCAGCTCTTAACCTTATCCCTCTGGCTGATATCTGAGACACGTAAACCAGGAGAAACCAGAATTAGAAGTTCAGTTTAGAGCGGGACATCGACGAAACGAGTTGTGAGTTAACTAGCTACTAGGTTAGAGTGGACAAGAGTTGTCTCTGGTCAAATAGAAATTTGACCAGAGACAACTCTTGTCCACGCTTACCTAGTAGCTAGTTAACTCACAACTCGTTTCGTCGATGTCCCGCTCTAAACTGAACTTCTAATTCTGGTTTCTCCTGGTTTACGTGTCTCAGATATCAGCTAGAGAGGACAATTTTGTTTATCACGTACGTCACATCGATGTTTTTTTTTTCGAACTCGAATTCCAAACTAGCTTTGCTTATGCTTTTCATTTATTCATAAAATTTTTCCTTGAGCCGAAATTCCCCAGTTAAATATCTTGAAAAAAATATTTTAACTAACATTTTTTGCTTTTAAAACGTTTTTCCGAATATGTTTTTAACCTAAATAATTTAACAATTAATAATAATAATTGTTCTGACCCTTGACACTGCCCGCCACGATATGACACAGATACTACGCTGTTATCACAGCCAAAGGAACACCACGTAACAATATTAACTTTAGGATTTGTGTATTTTTTATTATTTTTATTGCTATTTTTCCACTACATATTTTTTTTTACAAAGGAGTCACCACTTATCAAGGCCCGAAGGCCACTCGAGGATAAGGGTTAATAAATGTACAGTAGTCAATGGGAAAATAACGTAGTAATCGTTAGTAGAGAAAATTTGGTAAATTGGATGACTTAAGAGGATTGCTCATCAAGAACTTGTTCACGTTGCGTTTGAAGACGACCATATTGTAGCCAGTTGGAAAGCAGTAAAATGGAACAGAGTTCCACAGGCGTGCAGTTCTAAGAAAGAAACTTTGCTCATGGAATGTACGTTTCATTTCAATGAAATCTATTATTTATAATATATAATATATTTGCATATTGATGAACAATAAAATTCCTAATCAATTTTGTGATATCTTAAGTAGGACAAACTCTTAAAGTAAATGTGGTATTGTGGTGACTGATATGATTTTAGTTAAGAATAGGATGGCTATTTTTTGTTTTAATCATTTTTGTGCAAGGGTGACCAACGACAAATCTTTTCCCTCCGCGCATTTGATGGGCTTGTGTCTAATTTGTTTAAAACGTAAATATTATATATTTTCTGCAAATGAATATTTCAAGATGTAGCATCTGTTCGGATACTAACCTTCATTTTCCCCTCCTCGATTACTGAAGGAGAAATCCTTCAAGACAGAGCCAATTTTATTTTATTTTTCCAATGTTGAATTCCCCTTTTGAGAAAGCTGAATCTTCGCCCCATTAAAAACCGACCTTCTTTTGAACTCTGCCCTTAATGAACAAGTGTATAAATAGCAAGAGAGGAAGAGTGTGTAATTGAAAAGATAGGGAGTAGAGATAGATAAAGAGAAATAGAAAGAGAGATAGAGAGAGAGAAAGTATAACATGTGGGATATATATATATATATATATATATATATATATATATATATATATATATATATGAGATAGATAGATAGATAGATAGATAGATAGAAGAATAATCAGAGGTCAGATGCGTTTTGTCTTTTCTTTCCTGCCTCAAGGGAATTGTCGATATGTCTGCGCAATATCGACAATAGCTTTTAGTCTTTCGTCCTACGCGACTGACCAGATCACCAACGCGATTATAATCACCAACTTTGTCACACTAAGTGTAAGCAATACCATTTAACATTATCATTTCAGAATGTGTTCAGCCGCTGGAGTCGTACTAGCACACAATACTCGTAAAGAGTAATGGGATTTCAAAGTAGGGATCGATATTTCTATCCAGGATATGAGTAGCTATTGTAGCAGACATATTTTTTAATGCACTATTTTCCTTTGCTATAGATAGAAAGGTGTGCCGCGGAGTGATTGACCCACCAACCAATCAGAAGTGTTAACGTACGAACTCGTAAAGTGTTGGACTACGTCTGTCTCACAGCACTCATGTAAGTTGGTTTTCCCGCTCAGCAGTTGGAACTAAAGCATCGTTTAGGCAAGAGGTAGTGCTCTGGCTTTCCTAACTTGCCAACACGCATTATAAATCTATTAGGTTGGTGCAAAAATAATGTCGTTTTTTTTAAATCAGATATATGTACATAAAAAAAAACATTATTTTTTTTGCATCAACCTAATAGATTTATAATATATATATTGTAGATGTATGCCGCTTTTTGTAAAGATTGACTGTTAGATGTTTGTTATTCCTTTCCGGCACAACCCAAATAAAAAGGTGTTTGTATGTAAATTTTAGTATCGTCTGTCGACGTCCATTAATTCATCAATGCAATTAGATGCACTTTGTATTTCAGCCGAACATAATTATAATGGTTGTTTTGTTTTACGGCATATCAACCCTTTTAAGTTATTTAATACCGAATCTAGTAATTTTTAGGAAAAGCTTCTATGCGTTAATTTCTTCATATCCATAAATATCTATTTCGTTGTGTCTGATTTTTCTTGTTTTGTTTTGCGGCATATCAACCCTTTCCAGATTATTGAATACCGAATCCAGCAATTTTGGAAAAAGAAAAATGCTATTGTGTTTTAAGTTCTTCATATTTGAATTCATGGTGTTTGGTTTGGTTGTTTTGTGGATGAAAAACTTTTGGTTTTTAACTTTTCAGAAAAAAAAAATCATTGAGTTTTGCAAAGGGAAAGGAAAAAGCAATAACATCAATATTAGATGTCTTCGGACAGTACCATCAGACAGCCTGATCTGATAGCACCGGGTAATTATAATGGTGAATGGCTATCATCTGTTCATTATACTATGTTCTTTACTTAGGGTATACGTGTTATTGTGCAGTTTTGTTTTGTTTTTTTACATGGGTTCACCACTTATCAAGGCCCGAAGACCACTCAGGGATAAGGGTTATTGCGTGTACAGTAATCAATGAGATAGTATTGTAGTAATCATTAATATTGGGGGTTTTGATAGAGTGTCCTACTTAAGGGGGCGGTTTGTCAGAAGTTTGTTTATGTTGGACTTGAAGACGTCCAAGTTGTAGTCAGGTGGGAAACAGGCAAGCGGCAGAGAGTTCCACTGGCGTGCAGTTCTAAGACAGACACTTTGCTCATGGAATCTACGTTTGGATTTAGGCACAGATAAAGAGTGGGGAAAATTATTGACAGTAGTTTCAGCCAGACGGGTGTTTCTCGTGAACGATTGGCGAGGGGGGGACGAGGGATTGGAGCTCAGACGAGCACATGCCATGGAAATAACGAGTTCTATGTATGGAATCACATTGCTGTAAAAACATCCCTTATAATTAAATTAGGTACCGTCAAAAGTCAACTTTGAATAAATCTTTACTATTATATAAAAATAAACTTTGTATGTGTGTCTGTGTGTGAGAGTTCGTTCCCTATACATTCGAAAACGGCCGGGTCGATTTTTATGAAATTTCACACAAAGGTACTTTATGTACCTGGCAGTGTTCGTAGATAGATTTTGTGCCCGAATGTCTTCGATAAGTATCGATAATCGATAATCGAAATAATCTAATGAAAGAAGGAACAGGCGATTTTGACCAAAGTTAACACCTTACACAGCCTAACATCACAAGTGCATTTGAGAAGTGTTATTACCACACAAGCCGAAAGGCTCGGCATATAAAATCAACAGTAGGTTCTTTGATATGACAAAGGCGCGTTCGAAATGAATGTTTCTGTTTAAAGCACAATTGCCCCATGATACTTGACTATTACATTTTAAACTTAAGTTCAAGCTGTTATCGTACAATCAGTAAGGCCAGGCATATAAAATCAACGGTAGATTCTTTGATATGACAGAGGCGCGTTCGGAATTAATGTTTATGTGTAGACCACAACTGAAGTATGATACTTGATTTTTTTCATTTTAAACTTTAATGCAAACCATTATATAAAAAAATAATTGAGAATCAACCTCCCCCATAATTTT
The DNA here is from genome assembly GCF_053919585.1 of Euprymna scolopes. NCBI lineage: Eukaryota > Metazoa > Mollusca > Cephalopoda > Sepiida > Sepiolidae > Euprymna > Euprymna scolopes. Next base: position 104,565,847 of record NC_136483.1, on the reverse strand, counting down.
TTTCTGTTCGTTTTTGTTTTGTTTTGTTTTTTGTTTTCTTTTGCAATTTTTTTCAGTGGATTTTTATTGATTATTGGACACTAATATAGCAGATTCTTAAAAAAAAAAATGTCAATATTTAAACATTTGAGAGGGGTGCTCACTTTTTAGTTACAACGTCCTGATAAATCGTTCCCTCATTCTGTAAACACGAAATACGCGGGAAAATCAAACAGAAGTAACAAGGAAGAATAAAAAACAAAAATGACATGAACCTACCGCATTTGTTATTTAGAAATATTTTTTCTCAATCAAAAATACAGATGAAAAGTGAGGGTTTTTTTTGGGGGGGGTTATGAAAAGTGATTTTTCTAAAACTTTTTTTTTGCTATAAATTTCGCGATCATGCGTTAGAAATATTTCGAAGTTTTCAAGTCCTTTTTCGCTTTTCATATTGTATGATTCTCAATACATGGCCTCGTCAACATGAGACCATTTCATATCTCCTGCTGATCTCGTATTTTAATCTTCTTTTAATGGGAGACCAGTAAGCCTCAATATTGTTGGTGCAAACACCGGTGATAGGGCCTACAAAATTTTGGGAATGGTTGACGATCCTGTGCACTTGCCTCAATTTCCTGAATCTGAATAGCTCCTCCACTGGTCGGTATGAAGAGTTGGGCCAGCAGCGACACATTTGAACGTTTTAACGTTCCAGTGTTGTGGCCAAGCGGTCCGGGATTTGCTGTAAAAATCCTATTTGGAGGGGAGGCATAAAACCCAATAACCCACATTTGGCTGGTGTCTTTCCCAACACGGTTTTCCATTCGAAAAGCAGACTTTCGTCGATTTGCTCTACGTTTCCAGGGCCGCTAATCAGTTCCCTGTCATTCAACATTTTACTGGTACATACATCTCTGTAATATTTTACTGGTACATACATCTCTGCAATATTCGTACCAATGAATCGCAGATTTAAGTAAAATGTCATTGCCATTTGCCGAACATGTGACAGGAAGTTCTTGGATGAACAATATTTGTATTACTGTTGAAATTGTCAGTTTAGCTTTTCAAAAAATGTACCATTCCTTATAAATAAGGTACTTTTGCAACGGCAGTATCATTTTTTTTTTTTACATAGGAGTCACCACTTATCACGGTCGGGGGGGGGTCATTCGAGAATAAGGGTTAATGAGTGTACAGTAGTTAATTGGACAATATCGTAATAATCGTTAGTAGTGGAAATGTTGTAAATTGGATTACTTAAGGGGATGGCTCATCAAGAATTTGTTTACCGTGGACTTGAAGACGACCAAATTATAGTCAGCTGGAAAGCAGGCAAACGGAAGAGAGTTTCACGGGCGAGCATTTCTAAGAAAGAAACTTTGTTCATGGAATCTACGTTTAGGTTTAGGCACAGATAAAGAGTGGGGGAAATTATTGATAGTGGTTTCAGTTAGACGAGTGCATTCGTGAAAGTTTGGCGAGAGGGGAACATAGATTAGAGCATCTCCAGCAAAAGTTATCCAGTTTGGCTCTGGCATATACCTGCATGGACATGTCATGGCCATAACTCACTTCCGTGTTTACAAAATAGGAAAATGAAGGGGGGGAAAAAAGAAAAACAAAACAAAGGGCAATAACCCATGTCCATGTTTACAAAATGGGGGATTGATTTACTATAACGTTGTAATTAAAAACCGAGCAACCCTTTCAAATGTCGAAATATTAATTTTTTGTGAAATAATCTGTTATATTAGTGTTCAATCAATAATAATCCACTGAGAAAATTGCAAAAAACAAAAAATCAAAAAAAAAAAAACGAACAAAAATTATAGTTTATAAGACCAACAGTAGGTTCTTTACAGTGCAATATATACTACAAACTAGGTCACTGTTAGAGACATGTGAGTTTCCTCCTGGTACACCGCGATGAGTCCCCAACCAGAGCGTACAATCAATCGATTTAATTGATTAAAAAAAAATGGACGATTTCAGCAATTTCGATGACAATAAAATATGGGAGTTCGTTGCTCATCATTCGATCCTAGGCAACGTCGCGTCACCCTGCTAGTCAGGAATAAGACATATTTGTTATTATTTATAAGCTTATATAACATTTTCCTCCATAGTTATTTTGGCCAATAAAACTGTGTATTTAAATGTGTATTGGGGGAAGGGAGATAGTAAAACTAGTATAACTATGACATCACCGGCGGTAAGTTAGAATTCGAATCGTCTTTTTCCCGAAAGTGAACCTCTCGTGTGCTGTAAGACATAACCAGCTGGTACATGAAGAGGGAAAAATGGCGATTTGGCGCCACCGTTCACGGAAATGTTTTCCCTGACAGGGTTTAATAAATCGTTATTTATTTTATTAATTCTGCTGACGAAAAGCACACAGCGACAAGATGGCCGCCCGACAACATATATAAAAATTGAGAGAATACGACACACGTTCACCTGGGTAAACTTATCATATCGATGTCTAGTTAGAGGGAACCAAATCGAAATCTCAAAATAAGGATAGGTGCTTTATATTTCTGATTAGCAGGGAAACACAACGTTGCTCGGGGTCGAATGACGATCAACTAATGATCCACACTTCCAATACTTTTATTGTCATCGAAATCGGTTAAATCGACCATTTTTCAATCAAATCATTTGATTGCCTGCCCTATTTTGGAACCCACCATGGTGCATTGAAAAGAAGCTTCACATGCCCCCCCACCAATGACTTAATCCAGAATACATTGTAGTCTACGCTGCATTGTAGAGAACCTAGTTGATTTTGTAAAATTATTTTATATAATAGCTTGAATTCAAGTTTTAAATGTAAAAGTCAAGTATCATGGTTTATTTGTGCTCTAAACAGAAACATTCACTTTGAATACACTTCTGTCTTATCAAAGGAACTTCTGCTTGTGCGGTAATAAAACTTCTTGTTATGTGTTTATAATGAAAATTGATTGTGAAATCACCACGTAAAAATGATGAAAAACCAAGTGGAAACGTTTGACAATTTTATTTAAAAGAGATTTAAATAGATGAGCTGCTGGATACGTAATGATCAGAACTGTCTTGTGTTATCTCTCGAGTGTCATGGCCGACTGTCTCGTTCCCCCAAGGGGGATAATTGTTTTGCCAGTTCAAGGGCAATTACCTTTTCTTTTTTTCTCGTTAGGTGGACTCTAACATCTCCCCTTTAAGTATTTAGCTGTAGCGAGTGCATTTAGGATTAACTTGGAGATGCCATACTTGAGTGCGACTGCGCTTTGGCCAAGTCCTGTAGGATCTTTCAACCTTCTTATTTACATTTGTTCGCATGGGAGGTAATGGAGATAGCAGTTCAAATGTGTCCACTAACAGATCGAATGGAATGGTTGGCATGCTGTCCCCTAAATTGCCCCGAGTGTATCTGGGACGTGTTTGATTTTTGTGTCGTACCCAGACTTGGTTCCCGACTTGAACATCATAGAGAAAGCGTCCCTTTGTTTTGCAACAACTTTGTTTGCCTGGCCAGATCTGTAGTTTCGTACAAACACTGGCGTATCAACTGGAATTGATTTTTCGTTAGGGCCTAGTTTTTTGTCTTTGTCGCTGGGGCCATAAAGCGTCCATTGTGGTACGAAGTTTTCATCCCATGAGTGCCTCTGATGGTGACAGACCATTCTTCACTGCTCCATTGGGTGTTGTTTGATATGAAAGGAGGAAAGTCTGTAGGATTTCATCTGTTGTTCCCGCTCTCCTCGCTTTGAGTAGTGCCTGTTTAAATGTATCCACAAAGCGATCGGCTTGTCCGTTGGATTGAGGGTGATAAGACGGTGACCAGACATGCGTTATGCAGCACGATTTGCAGAATTGCTTGAATGACTCTGACGTGAATTGTGATCCATTGATCGATACTATAGTCTCTGGCAAACCGTGTTGACTAAATAGCCGCCTGAGTACTGTCATTGTGGATTAAATGTTAGCCTGTTGCATTGGAAATATTTCTGGCCATTTCGAAGGGCGTCCACCACCACAAGGAAACTAAGGCCATTGATTGGACCAGCAAAGTCTAGATGTATTCTGGACCATGGTTGTTCTGGGTATGTCCAGCGAGAATCCATAATCCGTTCTTCTGTGCTTCCATACATTGGATACAATGTTTAGCAATACATTCAATGTAGGCCAAAAAATCACACTGCTGGCTATTGATTTCATTCGGTTAATGCCTCGATGCCCCGAATAGAATTGTCTAAGGACTGCTTGCCTGAGCTTAACAGGCAGAACCACACAATCTGCGAACATCAGACAATCATCAATGATATAAAGAGAGCCACTACGGCGTTTGAACTGTTGGAGGTCTCCCATGAGTTTAGGAGGCCATGAATGTTGGAGAAATCTGCACACTTTTTGGATCATTGAATCTTGATGTGTTTCTCGTTTGATGTCAGTTTTTGTCACTGGAATTGTCCAGATGCAATCTGTAAGTGTGCGTTGAAAATCGTCCTCGACACTGATGGCAGCAATGACGTTATCGTCCTCTAATACTGACTGTGTTCTGATGAGTCGCGATAAAGCCAAATTCCATTGTTCTGCGGTATTGTATACTGAAATCATATCGCAGTATAATGATTGTCTATCGTTACAATTGACTGGCTGAATATACCTGGATACCTTTCTTTCAGCCAAATATTGATAGTAGTGGCTTGTGGTCTGTCAGCAGTGTAAAGTGACAACTGAAAAGAATCTTGTGAAATTTTTTACAGCAAAGATTAGTGCCAGTGCTTCTTTTTCCATCTGGCGTCAGAGATCTGGATGCATGCATGATGCCCTTCTCACTTCCATCTGCGAATATTTGAGATCACTACTCCCACACCATGATTTGATTTTTGACAGTCCATGGGCCATGACCATTTTGTGTATTTTGTCAATAGTTTGTTGAGTGGAGCTTTGATTTGATGGAGTGACGGCAAGAAACTTCCGTAGTAACTCACTAGTTCCAGAAATGTACGTTAACTGCTAATGTTTGATGGGGTGGCATGTGTTGAATAGCTGCCACATTAGCAGGATCTGGCCGGCGCCCTCGATCATCAAAAATAAATCCCAAGTATTTTATGGAAGGTAGATAAAAATGGCATTTTTCAGGCCGGAGTTGGAAACCAAAGTCTTGGATACGAGTTAGGACTCTGCTAATTCTTTCTGTCAACTCCTGGTTGGATTTCCCGACAATGATGATATCATCTAAGTATGTAACTGTGCCTTCCACTCCAATGAGCACTGTGTCCATGATCTGCTGAAATATTGCAAGGGCTGTTTTTACCCCAAAAGGTAAACGAGGGAACTGGAATAGTCCACGGTGTGTGTTGATGGTAAGCAATTCCCTTGAGGTTTCCGCTTCAGATAAGCTTCTGTGACGTCTAATTTTGCAAAGCAAGAGCCACCATTAAGTATGGTGTACAGATCATCTGGGATTGGCAAAGGATATTGGTGATCCTCTAGTGATGCGTTGAGACCAATCGAAAAATCTGCACACAACCGAATTGAGCTATCGGCTTTCTTCACTACTACGATAGGTGCTGCCCACCGTGAATATGTCACTGGTATGATGACCTTCATGTTCTTGAGTCGCTTTAGTTCCTGGTCCACTAGTGGCAATGCAGCATATGGCACTGGGCGTTTGTGTCGGAACACTGGTTTACCAGATGGTTGGAGGAATAGAATAGCCTCTGCCTGAGTGCAGCGTCCAAGGTTGTTAGCGAAAACTGGAGAAAATTGCTTTATGATGTCTTTGGTCTGGTCAATGCTGTTGTTCTGACGTGATGGACTTGATATCACCTTACATATCTGGTTGAGTGGACTATTAAGGAGACCTAGTGGCTCGATAAAATCAAGTCCAAGTAAGTTATGGTTAGAGTCTGCTATGTATATGGTACCTGATGCCGTTTTATCTTTCATTTTAAGGGTAACCAATAGTTCACCCGTGATGTGGACAAAGTCCCCGGAAGCACTCTGCGCTATATGACTCGTTGGTGTCAATAAAGGTTGGCCTATGGTTTCCTATAGTGATTTTGAAATGAGTATAATATCAGAGGTAGTGTCCACTTGCAGCTGAACAGGATGGCCATTCACTTGTACAGCCACATATTTTCGGTTTGAGTTTGGGCTTGGGAGAAAAGTTGCCACCAGACTGTTTGTATTTGTTTTGTCACGTTTTCGTTTGTTATGTGGGGTTGGTGTCCGTGTGGGGTGCAGAATCCTTCTTTATGACCCAGTCGGTTGCAGCTGCGACAGCGGTGTGTCTTGAATGTAGAGTTCCGTTGTAACATACAAATATCTGTGCATAAGGTCGCCAAGCTAATCAAGAACCTTGATTCCAGTAAAAAAAAACTGGCCCTGACGGCACTCGAATTATAGTGTTAAAAAGGCTTCTACCAGAACTTGCCCCCATATTTACAAAGCTGCTTAAGCGTTGCCTTAAGAAGTGCTTCCCCACACCCTGGAAAAGCTCATCAGTATGCCCTGTATTTAAGAATTCAGGTGATAAGTCATCTCCCTCTCAGTACAGACCAATAAGCCTCCTGTGTGGCATGAGCAAGTTGCTGGAATCCATATTAAATAGAGAAATAGTCAACCACTTCAGCAGAAATAACCTTCTTAGTGACATGCAATATGATTTCCGTTCTGCCATATCTACAGCAGATGTGCTAACGGTTATATCTCATAGGATTAGTTAATCTCTCGACAAGGGCTTCCTTTCTAGGCCAATTGCTCTTGACATATGAAAGGCCTTCGATAAGGTATGGCATAAGGTCCTACTTCACAAGATGTCCAGCTACAGTATAATTGGAAATGTTTTCTCAATTATTAAATCATTTCTCTCTGATAAGCTCATAAGAGTAGTGGTTAATGGTCAGAAATCAGAGACCTCCAGTATTAATGCTGGAGTTCCTCAGGGGTCCATCCTAGGCCCAACTCTCTTCCCGATCTACATCAACGATCTCTCAAAACACATACTTAAATCATTCGTTGACATCTATGCTGATGACACGACTATCTATGGCAACACATCAAAGGCCGTAAATGACAAAGTTCTCTCTAATTCTCTCTCCTCTGATCTTGAGCGCATGGTACAGTGGGGGAAGAGATAGCTGGTTACTTTTAATGCATCTAAAACCAAGCTCCTATCTTTACATCATTAACGCTCTGATCCCCATCTGGCATCAATTGAAATGGATGGCTCTTGACTAGAAGAAGCTCCATGTTTTGATAAGCTTCTGGGCTTGACCTTTACTCCTGATCTGAAATGGAACACGTACATCAAGTCTATTGCCAAGGTCGCTGGAAAAATGGTAGGATCCTTCTACCGCTCCAAAAGATATCTCACTGCGGATGCAATTCTTTATCTATATAAAAGCCAAGTACATCAAAGGATGGAATACTGCTGCCACATCTGGGCAGAAGCTGCTAAAAATTACCTATCCTGCCTTGATAGAGTACAAAATAGACTTCGTGGCTTAGTGGGGGATACCCTTTTCTCTTCCCTGCAACCTCTCTCCGACAGAAGAGACATAGCGAGCCTGTCTTTGTTTTATCGTTACTTCCATGGCAAGTCATCGTCTGAGCTCCAATCACTGGTCCCTCCTCGCCAATCTTTCACGATAAACACCCGTCTAGCTGAAACCACTGTCAACAATTTTCCCTACTCTTTAACTGTGCCTAAACCAAAACGTAGATTCCATGAACAAAGCCCCTTTCTTAGAAGTGAACGCCAGTGGAACTCTCTTCCGTCTGCCTGTTTCCCTACTGAGATGTCCTCAAGTTCAACATAAACAAATTCCTGATGAACCGCCCCCTTAAATAAGACACTTTATCAAATCTCCAATACTAACGATTACTACGATACTATCCCATTGATTACTGTACACGCAATAACCCTTATTCCCGAGTGGCATCCGGGCCTTGATATGTGGTGACTTCCATGTAAAGAAAAAAAAATGCTAACTGCAACAATTCCAGCAAGCTGAAGGTGGCTTGATAGTTGTTGACGTCCGTGGGGTGGGATGCTGTTGTCTTTGGACAGTGTTAACTGTTTAAGCTGTCGATTGTTGGTTGTACCATTGTTGAATCATGCTTCAGATTAACGAGACGCCTGCATTCCACGGCAACTTGTTGTAAAGTTATGTCCGGATTCTGCTCTATTTTTGACAAAATCCGTGTACTAATATCTGCATCCCCCTCCGATCTCAAGCTACAGACAAAAATTAAACATTTGAATTGAGCGTCATTTTGAACCGCTCGCATTCTCTGTTTACAATGCCTGCGTAAGTCGAGAAATCAGTTGACTCACATTTCGTTATATTAAGACAATTGAAGCGTATATTGAATAATGAAATTTGCTCACCAAATATCTGCCTCAACGTCTGTACTGACTCGTCGAAGTTGTAATCACGTGGGTGTTTTGGGAGAATATAATTAGCATACCGGTCGTGTTCCGACGACCCAAGTTTGCGTAGCAAAAGTCTGACCTTCCAGTCGTCAGCGTGTTCCTTGAATTCCACCCGAAAGAGGTCCTCAAAACGTGAAAACCACGTACAGAACGTTCATTTAGCCATTGGATCATAATGGAATTCTGTGATAGAATTTGTGATCGATTCTGCCGATGTCATGCGTTTTGTTTCCGAAACGGGTGTTGAAGATGTTGAGAATCTCTCTGAAAAAAGTTCCATCAAGTGTAACTGTTGTTGCATTAATTGTTGTATGGTAATATCCATTTCTTTTATTTATTTTTTATTTATTTATTTATTTATTAATTAACGTTTAATGTAAATGTCCGGTAAATTTATTTGCCCTAACATGCGTTCGAATAAAACAAAAACAAACCTCGTCGCCAATTGTTACGTGTGTATAATGAAAATTTATTGCGAAATCGCCACGTAAAAATGATGCAAAACCAAGGGGAAACGTCTAACAATGTTATTTAAAAGAGATTTAAATAGATGAGCTGCTGGATACGTAATGATCGGAACTGTCTTGTGTTATCTCTCGAGTGTCATGGCCGACTGCTTCGTCCCCTCCCCCCCAAGGGGGATAATTGTTTTGCCAGTTCAAGGGCAATAACCATTTCTTTTTTTCTCGTTAGGTGGATCCTAACACTTCTCAAATGCACTTGTGATGTTAGGGTGTATAGGATTTTAGGTTGATCAAAATCGAACAGTTCTTTCTTTAATCGAATTTTGTTATTATCGATTTATGATACTTATTAGAGACATTCCGATACAAACCTATCTAAGAACACTTCCAGACACATAATTTTACACAATTTGTGTGAAATTAATAAAATCGGTCCAGCCGTTTAGGAGTTCCTAGGGAACGAACTCACACACACGCACAACGTGCCTTTCATATAATTGTAGAGATTGTTTTTAGTCTTTCTTGATTAGTGTCAAGAGCATATTCAGATCAGTTTAAATATCATAAGTTTCTATTTACTTGTCTCCACATGGGGGTCAGAGTTTGAGGCAAAGTTGTTTTTTAATTTTGGGAAAAATGCAACTCCTCAAAGGTTGACACTATGGATTGAGAAAATTTTCTTTTACCTCAGTCTATAGAGATTTCTCCTTCACTGATCAAGAAAGAAAATATGAAGTGTAGTATCAAGACAGATCACACACTCTGCTCCTAGCCACGTTGATGTTATTCTAGCTATTAAAGTTAATATATAAACAAATTAAAATGGAAGTTATTTCACATGAAATTTGGATTTGGTTAGCTATTCTTGTGGTTTTATTCAATACCAAACTGTGGATCGGTTTTTTCCGTGAAAGCTTCAAACCCTTCTCTGTCGAGACGAGGTATGATCCAGCTCGGGCCTAAAAGAGTCACATTATCTTCTTCTTTTAAAGATGTATGTAATATTAAATTAATTTAAATGTTTTTTACGGAACATAACATCCCTCGGCACCCAAGTGAAGAGAGTCTGGGCCATTTCTGAAATAACCTTTTCCCTGTTGACTGCTAGTCCTGTGCAGTTCTAGGAGGCCCTCACAGGCTTTGTCGTCTCTCTTTGAGAAGGCGTTAGTTCATTGTTAATCACTCGATGCGCCTCAACCGAAGAATGTCGACGAGGCTTCCCAGGGACATTTTGCTGGTCAAAGTGCTCTTCCTTGGGGGCACTAGTTTTTCACTCCCACTTTCCGACCTTTGTGTCACATCTTCCTGTCGTGAGAAGAAGATAAAAGCCAATATAGGCAAACCTCTGACTTTAAAATTCAAATATATCAAATTTGCAGTGAATTGGATCCACAGTCCGTAGACATCAATGAAACAAGATTCCCTGAATTTAATTTTGATCTTAAGACTAATTAAGCTTAAGCGATAAATTTTAGATATTTTGTAGAATCAAAATCATGCAATGGACTTTGATCAAAACTACAATATTAGTGTTATTAATATTAATATTCTATATAAATAAAACAGTGTGTGTGTGTGTGTGTGTGTGTGTGTGTGTGTATAAACGATAACTCTTAAACTGCTGGTCACATAACATTGAAATTAACAGGAAATAGTAATCGTACATCAAGGATGGTAAAATCTTTATTTGGATTTATTTGGATGGATGAATAACCTATGCAAAAATATGTCGGCAAAATGAAATGAACATGTTTACGCATATACAAATCATTGTCCTCACATACACACATTCTCACTTTTATAGACATACTAGCATTTCAGCCCGGCGTTGCCCGGGTATTTGGATGTATATGTTGAGCAAAAAAAAAAAAAAAAAAGTGGTAGTAGGAAGGCAGGCTCGAACCCTTACCGCAAAGGAGGAAAAGAACGGGGTAACACCTAAAGTTTATGCTGTTACAATCACCGCCAAACCGGAAGCGACATGTTTTTTTTAAATTAAGGCTAGTAAATCTAAAGGAGAGGATAACTTAAAAAAATATCGGCGAAAAAAGTGAACCCCACCTGTAGAAAAGTGCCTAGTTGAAGGGGAAGATATTAATGTTTTTAACCAATTTTTCGATATTTGTCGTATGAAAGGTCGACCTTAAAAAACGATACTGATCTTGGTAAAATCCGTCGCCTCTATTGAAAGTTTAAGGCAGACATGCAAACAGACATACATACATTTATATATTAGTGACTAAAAATTTTCGACCCAAACTGATGAAAAATCTTGCCCTATCTCTGAATACCCTTTATATAAAATTTCAAATATTTAGACCAGAAATTGTCTGAGTAATTTGGAAGAGACCGCAGAGGTCATTTTTTTTTTAATTTTGACCCCTATTATGACCACTTAAAATTTATTGTTTTGGGCTCAAATCAAGTTATTAAGTTAGATCCATGTCCAAGGAACCTATATCTAAAATTTCAAGTGCGTAGACCCAAAATTGTCGGAGGAGTTTGGTAGAGTTCTCAAAGGTCAAATTGTTGAACTTTGACCCCTTAATCGTCAAATTTCTGGCCAAAAACTGATCACATCGATTTTCCCAAATCTCGGTACCCTGTATATCAAATCTCGAGTCTGTAGACTAAAATTTAACAGAGTTATTGTGTAGGGAAATGTACACACACACACAGACACACAGACACGTTCACTTATATATATATATATATATATATATATATATATATATATATATATATATATATATATATATATATAGAGAGAGAGAGAGAGAGAGAGAGAGATAGATACTAGCTGGACGCCCGGCGTTGCCCGGTCGTAGAACACACTAAAACATGATATCTTAATTTGTGCAGATTTCGTATGTATTATTAGAGAATCAATCCTCTATTGAAAATTATATAGTACGAAGAATAATTTGCTCGGTGGACTAATTCGCCAAAATAAATAAATAAATAATAATGATAATGTCGTTCATCAAATTTCGCCTGTGCTTATTTACAATATCACGTAAGGTGATATTTAGGCTTGACAATCTTAAAAATAGTCTTTCTTCTCCTATAGATGAAAAAAGAAGAATTTTACGTCACACCAAGCAAGGTTACACCGGTATAACGTGAAATATTCCCCTGTAGAAATTCTTTTTATCTATAAGAAAAGAAGGACTATTTTTAAGATCGGATTTTTGTTTTCGATTTTCGGATGAATTTCTGTACAAAACATGTCTACGAACACTGCCAGAAATATAAATGACCTTCGTGTGGAATTTGTTAATAACAGGCAGGGCCGTTTCGGAACCTATGAGGATGAACTCTCTCTCTCTCTCACACACAAATTGACTTTTATATAATAGTAGATATAATAGATAGATAGATGGATAGATAGATACACACACACACAAATTGACTTTTATATAATAGTAGATATAATAGATAGATAGATGGATAGATAGATACACACACACACACACACACACACACACACACACACACACACACACACACACACACACACACGAAATACGCACTTGTTTTCTCGAAAAATTGTTTGCAGTCATTGAGTCGACATTTTAATACCTCGTCATTTCTACGGTTCAACAATTTGCTTTTTTCCTTTTCGTCATGAAAACTCATTACATTCTTCTTGAGATCGTTGATCAGATATGAAGATTACCTTTTCTTTTTACAATCTGTTTACTTTAACGTTTTCAATCAATCATATTTGCTTTGGCTGGAATTTATTTTCCCGGTATCCCTGTCTCACTGCAGTCCGTTTGTTTATTTATTTTGTTATACCATAGTCGTCTATGAAACGAATTATCTTGTTTCTGATCCGTACATTTTTCTTTGATCATTTTCTGACCGTTCGTCTCCGTTTTCATTTCGGTGGCGCTTCTGTCAAGTCGAGACTTTTGAAGTAGAGATCGTCAAACAACCATTTGTCATTCCTAGATTTCTTCGGTTGAAGCCAACGTTTGAATATTTATAATTTGGCTTAATGATTTGCAACGGCCTGAGCTGAATTCACGCTCAAAGACGTTCGATAAGGACGCCCGCCAAGGACGTCCGCTGCTACTTAAACCACACACGTAGACCGGTGTTTTCACACAACGTGGCAGGTGTTGGGACGATTAATCAGAATCAGAATTGAGAATTGGAAAAAAGCGAAACTGTTTGGGATATTGGGGTGTCGGAATCAAAAGAGTTGGCGCTTCTACACTGAGACGAGACCTAGGAAATTGTAATACAGAGTTTCAACAATGGTATCTACGTATTCCTTGTATTTTAAAGATGGATTATATATATAAAAAAAAAATTTCGAAAATCGATAAGCTAGAAAATTATTTATCAAAGAAAATAAAAAATAGAATTTGATGAAAACGATCATAAGACACAAGAGAATTCGAAAGGGGGGTAATTTCCCGTTTTGATTTAAACACGATAGCGGCAATTTTTCACCACGATTAATTTTTTTTTTTTTTTGGTAATTCAGTAATTTTCAGGCAATTTTGACTGCATAATTTGGAAGCTACCATTGAAACGTATTAGAATTGCAAAAAAAAAAAAATAAAAAAAAGTTGAAACCATTGTTTTTATCTGAAGACTTAATTTATCGACTACAAGATCTCGTCCCAATAGCGGTGAAAATTTTGTGCCTATTTTCAGATGCTCCTGCAAAAAAAACCAAAAAAAAAAACCAAAAAAAAACCCGAAATGATTCTTTTAAATTGTTTCATTTTTATTTATGTTTAAAACTTGATTTTACAATTCTAGTACTAATGATAAAATGATCAATATTTATTGATTTCAAACTACCAATAAAACTAAAATCTATAGCTCAACCCCATCCACAAGTTTATGTTTTCAAATATATAAGCACATGTTACACGGGTATTTACAGTAATTCGATCACCCCAATAAAAAAAACCCAACTCTATAGCTAAACATTTAGAGATTTAAACAGACCCGAAATCGGTAACTGTATCGAAGTCAGAAATTTAAAGCAGAATCAATAATTGTAATTGAACCAAAAGAATATTGGAATCGTTGCATCACTAGTTTATACCAGTCGAAGATACGTCCTCGACATTCAGTCTAACAGGAGTCTTGCTTCTATTTGGATCAGGTATGGTTCTGTTTAGTTCTATAAGGTCCACACTCCCAGGATTTTTACCGTCTTATTTTTAGGCGCTTCTCAATTATGTTTTTGTAAGACAGGGTGGACGTCTAGTGCACTGTCTTTTCAAAATCTAATCATATCTTATATCTAACATGCCAGAGAGGAAATAAATAATCAATGTGTAGTGTCTGTTCAGTTCTCGGTCAGTGAAGGAGAAATTTTTCTATACTGAAACAATGTTTATTTTGTTCCAGTCCAAAGTGACCCCCCCTTTTTTTTTCAGGAAATGGATTTCCACACATTAAAGCCAAACCATATGTCTTTGTCGCCGTAGAGAGGCAAGTAAATAAGGACACAGTGAGTGACGCACCAGCCAGTTGGATGTGTTGGCGTAGGAACTCGTAAATTGTAGGACTACTTTTCACAGGGATTTTATTCCCAGCACCACAAATCAACAGAGATTAGACCATTCCTGTAATGATCCGATTCCTGTTGATTTTGCAGTTTAGTTCTGTGCAGTCCTTGGAGATCCATCCTCCCAGGCCTTGCCTTCTCTCTTTGAGAAGAAGTTGGTTTATTGCTAATCGCCTGAGGTGCCTTTGCCAGGGATGTTGACGGAGCTGCCTAGGCACATTTTGCAGATTAGAATGCCCCCCCCCAAACCTTTATTGAGGGCGCTGACTTCTCAATCCCATTTTCCAACCCTGGTGTCCTAGTTCTTGTAATGGAAGAGAACTAAAACCCTTCCAATAGCACTTAATCAAGTTGTTTTGTTTTGTTTTTTTCGCTCAACAATTGAAACTAAGACATCGTTTGGGCCAGACGTATTTTCGTTAGCTTTTCCAACTTGCCAACACGCATTATAAATCTACCAAGGCGGTTTCTATTTAACTTACTGACATTAGATTTTAAGATGGCCGTAATGTAATCTATCAGAGAAGCAAACTTGTGGCAACGTGTTCCATAGAAAAATATTTTAAACTTGTATACCAATAATAATCAAGACAAACAGAATGTTAGAATTAACAAATACTGAATTAGCTAAAGTATGTCACAGAAGTACACGTCATTTTTCTTAGGGGGGGGGAGTAACTGCTACGAGTTCTTAATCAACGTTTAGATGTAACTATATTTGTTGTCTCTTTTGTAAGTCCATTGTTCCTGAAACTGGCTTTATCAACTTATTCCATAACAGAAAGAAACTCTGTTCCCGAAAATTCCGTTTGATGTTAACCACAAAGATAAAGAAAAGACATTTGTTTACAGTTATGGCAGACAGAAGGATTCTTGCTTTGAATATTTTAAATTGGAGCTCAGTCAACAACTTTTCCGTGGAATTATCGATCGAGTAGAGAAATACCAGCAACGTCTCTTCTGTGTAAAATGTGATCCTGGGGGGAAAAAAAGAGGCGATCATCCGCCACTAGATTGCGAAGTTGATATTGAACACTGTTACGGCAAAAAAACAAACAAACAAACACACAAAAAAGCGAGTGTTTTGAGCAGGGTATCTTCAGATGTAGCAACAACATTCCATTTTTGAATGCGCCTGGCTCGTGTATATGTAGATGATTGCGTAGCAGAGCACGGACGCGCGTATACAAATGCCGAACCGTTTACGAAATGACGTCACGGCAAGAAAAAAGAAAAAAGACTAAAAAAGAAAAAATAGCACGTTAGAGACGTAAATGATATCACAGCTGTAACGAGAAGTCACGCGTGAGGGGAGAATTAGGAAATAAATATCGTTGTTACTAAAAACAAAAAAGAGTCGAGTTATTACTTGTCGTATGTCCTTTGCGACGTATTCTGCTACAACGTGTTGGGTCTACGTGCGTAATCGTGTGTAACGTTATAATTGCATCAGTAAGCAAGTATCTTCTAGAGATGTGAAATGATCCAACCATTTTTTTTCCAGCGACCTTAGCAAGAGATTGGCTATAAATTTTCCATTTCAGATCTAGAGTGAAAATCATTTCCAGTGGTTCATCAAAAGACGGGGAGACGTGACGCACGCAGTGGCGGCTCGTGCCTAAGATTAGTGGGGGTGCTGTTTTAAAAAAAAAATACGTATAGTTTTAATATTGTGTAAAAATAAAACAAATATAAAAATATACATAATTTATACGTATGCGCACGTATAAAAATATAATAACTTAAAGGAATCCTAAATAGATGTAAATATTTTAAATATCTTACTTATTACATTCAATTGAAAGTAAACTTCATTCTTCTTTAATTTGTGAGAAAAGATTGATAATTTTCTCCTTAACTTCTGAATGACTGCTGAAGAACGTTTTTATCAATTGAAAGCACTGCAAGTGCATTTAGTCTTTCGCAACCCATGGTGCTCCTTAGAAAAGTTTTTATTCTTTTCAGAGTTGAAAAACAATGTTCTGCCTCTAATGTAGTCATGGGAATTGTCAATATAATTTTTATGAGTTTTGTGATTTCACTAAGAACATCGTTTAAATTGTTTTCCAAAATAAATTTCAGGAGATCAATTACTTTGCAATATTCATGGATATCTGACCTACTATAAAATATTTCTTGCTCAGTTTCAAGCTTTTCTTTGTCAATCATGGGATATGCTTCAGTTGTCAAGGATATCTCTTCTGTAGGTAGTTCTTTCTGAAAACTAACAAATCTTTTCTTATTAAACAATTTAGCAAGTATTAAATGTTTGGTTGGAGAATATCTGTCCTTTATATCAACAGATATATAGTCACACAGTTCTTTAGCTTCGGCCTTGAGTGTTTGTGAAGGATTTTCACAGTATTTGGAGTTTCTTATCTCTAAAATAGCAGTTTTGAAATTTGTTATGTATTCATTGACTTTATATATGCTAATTTCCCGAGATTGCATTTGATTATAAATAATTTCAACATGAGACATAATTTGATGAAATAGCTCTAACCAAAATATGAAATTTTCATCGTTCAAATATTTCAGAATTCCTGTCACTTCTGAAACGGTCTCATCTACATATGATGTTGACTGAATTTCAGCGAGACAGTTTTTTAATGCTTGAATATTTTCATGAACTCTATTTATGATCCGTATGTTAAAGTTCTACCTTGTGGCGGATGGACGTGGAATGCTTACATCCAGATGCTTCTTGAGAGTGGACAGACGCTGTGGTGATCTAAAAACGTAAGTCGAAATAGCCAAAATGTTAGAGATAAATATTCTAGCATTTCGTGTAATGCTTGCTGCATTCCTCATTATTAAATTAAGTTGATGCGCATAACAGTGAGTGAAATGTGCATTACTATAAACTGCTTTTATTTTCGCCTGAACAACAGCTTTTTTGCCTTTCATTACATTTGCACCATCAAATGTCTGAGCTATCAGTTTTTGGCGATCCCCATCGGCTGTTTGGTTTTCTGGAATAAAGAATCACCAAAAGCGTTCAAGTATTTTTTCATCCAAGACGTACCGTAAAACAATGATCATTTGTGTATGTTCAGACACATCTGTTGTATCATTAGCCATGACAGCTAAAAAGGAAGCTTTGCTAATTTCTGCCCTTATTTCATCACGGTATATTTGTAAAAGACAGTCAAGTATGTCATTCTGAATGGTCTTGGAAACACCTTAGAACACACTACTGGTTTCTAAGTGATTCTTTAAATCTAGATCTAATTTAGATGCAAAATTTAATAATCCTCTAAATACACCTGGATTTACTGAATCATCTTTTATATAAGTTTAAAACATTTCTAACTAAAATATATTTTAAAAATAAAATTTTCTTCGTTTTTCCATAGAAAAAATGTTAATATTTTTTATTCCGTAATTTTAACTACTACAAAATAAGTAGATTTTAAACTACTTAAAAACAGAAACAAAATAAGCCATGTAGGTGAAAAAATAACATTAGTCGCGTTGGTAGCTTTACGGCTAAAAGTACGAACACTTTTAATTTAAAAATAAGTTTGTCATATTGTATATTTTTGTCTGCTTAAATCGCATTTAAAAGTGTGAGAATTATTCTTTAAGGTGGAGATTTTATTTACAAGAACACGTTACACTTTTTAATAATAATAAAAAGAAAACATTTGTAAACAAGCCTCTTAAAAAAATAATAATATAAGCGAAAACACGCAAACATCGCATTTCACGAGCGTTTGGAACTGCGAAAACGACACCTCCAAATTGGCTTTTATCGGCCGTCTAGAGCGGGCCTGCGCACAAGCGAACTTCACCAAGAATGTGTAACTGTGAATTTCGCAGCTCGAAGAAAAGTTTTAATTTTATGCTTATATGAATATGGGGACAGTTATCGACATTAAGCTTCCGGATTTTATATATATATATATATATATATATATATATATATATATATATATATATATATATATGATTATTAATATGATATAGAAAGAAAAAAAATAAACATATTTTTTTAACGTATATCGATAATATTGAGCAGAAATGACTTGGGAGTGTTGCAGTTCCACAGCTCCAGGCACGAGCCGCCACTGGACGCAAGGTCCAGAAAGTATGGTGTATGAAAAGCCAGCATCCTTAAGAAAGAGCACTCTTACCTACAGAAAATACCTCGGCATTATTCGGTAGGGACGCCTCAGTCGATTAACAAAAAAACAAAAAAAAAAACAAACAAACTAAATCTTTCTCAAAGGACGAGAAGGCAAGCCTAGGAGGATGGATCTTCTAGAACTACATACGGCCACACCCCAGTCAACAGTAAACAAGCCACGTAAACATTGCTTAGACTCTTCTGGGTTTTAGGGGGCATTTAGTTCTTTCCCACTGCAACAACTGTGACACAAGGGTCCTAGGGTCGGAAAGTGGGATTGAGAAGTCAGCGCCTCCGAGAAGGGGCATTCTGATCTGCAAAAAATTCCTGACCAGTCTCGTTGGAATTCCTGGTAAGGGCGCCTCAGGCGATTAGCAATAAACGAACTCCTTCTCAAAGAAATAAGGCAAGGCTTGGGAGGGTGGACCTCATAGAACTGCACAGAATCAGCATTAAACCGCAATCAACTGGATCCAGATCATTACAGGAATGGTCTAATCTCTATTCATTTTGGAGGAGGGGTGTGTGCTAAAATTGCCCTCTATGGGAGATTTGATTTCATATCGAAGAAAACGAAGATTTGAGTATCTGTGTCGAAAACATAAAAGATTTGAGTTTTATACATTTGTGCGCGCTTCTATATTCTACAAACGAATAAAAAATTATTGAATTTCTAGTGAAACAAATGATATCTACGTAATTGTCACGTATCAAATTGTAACATATCCAAAAATTACGAAAAATTGCCGATTCGATGACTGTTCGGATACTGTTCGGCCCGAGTCTTACTGCAATTAGGATGGGGTAGGGAGCGGTCTGCCTACCCTTACCCCGGCCACCGTAAGCAAGCAAGTAGTATGAAGAGGACTTCAGCACCGGAAGAGCGGTGAGGTATCTACTGCTTTCTGTCTTGTACTTTAACGTGATTCACTTAAGAAGTTCCTTTTTTTTACATTTATATGCTTTTTTTTTTTTTTTTTTTTACACAGTTATCACCACTTATCAAGGCCCGGAAGCCACTCAGGGATAAGGGTTATTGCAAGTACATTACGTTAGTGAGGAGATTTGATGAAGTGTTTAATTAGGGGGGCGGTTCATTAGGAATTTGTTAACATTAGACTTGAAGACATCCAAGTTGTAGTCCGGAGGGAAGCAGGCAGACGGAACAGAGTTCCACAGGCGTGCAGTTCTAAGAAAGAAGCTTTGTTCATGAAATCCGCGTTTTGATTTAGGCACAGATATAGAGTGGGGGCAATTTTTCACAGTGGATTCAGCTAGACGGGTGTTTTTCGTGAAAGATTGGCGAGGGGGGACCAGGGATTGGAGTTCAATAAACGACTTTTAGCAAACTGACAACTTAGAAGATTGGTACAACACTTTACTTATTATGTACGGCATGATCACGTTAAGCGACGTTGAACCTGGTCAGTACTAAATGGGTGACTATTTAGGGCTTCCAGGTGCTGTATGCGCTCTCCGCTTATCTCGGCATTGTTTCCAGTCGTCCTGAACTTTTCCTTGCCACTGGATCCAAACAGTGTCGATTCAGGAGAGGTATTGTTGGAGATTGCGCAACCCTTGCCTCTAGATTTACATGTGCAGCTGCCCTACAAGGGTTATTCTTTGTCTTTCGAGACTGAACGGAAGCATCGACAACACTTATTACTGATTTTCAGTAAACATCTTTCCAATCGAATTCTGGGATCATTCGTTGACGTCTATGCAGACAATGGACAGTTCGATTATTTGAAAACTTTAAATGGTAATTTTCGAGACACGTCCTCCTAAACAGTCGGAGTCGAATATGTTTGAATTTTAAAAGTCGGAGACAAAGTCGAGACTTTTGGAATCCTAAGAGTCAGATTCATGCCTTCCAACCACGCAACCCTGTTAATACCATACGCAAACTAGGCATAGAAAAACAAAACAAAAAGCAAACAAAAAAAACAAAAACATAATTACTGATTTCCTGCAGAGAGAAACAGCAAATCCTTGATAATTGATACGAGGTTGACCGGAAGCGTTAGAATAGATAGACTCCCTTAGTTGTCCGACGTACTTGTTCCAGTATTTTGTCATCAGTTTAAAAGAATTGCCGCCTATTTTTCCCACGTTCCGGATCGGTGTTTGTTTGTATATCAGTATGTGGGTTTGGATTTACTTTTGTCGGTGATGAGTTCGCAGTGAAGGACCTTTTCGGTGCCGTACCATCAATTCCCATGGCTTTTTCACCTTACACTGTACACGCTTTTCACTGTAGCTTTCGAAACATAATAGAACTTGACTGACAGCGTTCATCCAATTGATACACACACACACACACACACACACACACACACAGACACACACACACACACACACACATATATGTATATATATATGTATATATATAATTGTGTGTGTGTGTGCATGTACATACACATATCTAGACACCTAAACACATGCATACATATATAATATAAATATTTACGTACATATAAATATATACATACATAATATATACACATATATATGTACATACGTAGAATATACATAATACATACATACATACATACATACATACATACATACATAGTTTACGTTTTGACACACCCGCGCATGGTCACACGGATAAAAAATGGATAAATACCAAATTTTTCTCTGAGGCCCTTTGACCCGGGACAATTAAGTGATTTGGGAATTTCCCATGGGATCAAGCACAACGTGCACAACCAACGTAATGATATGTAACAAAATGCAGTGTCAATCACATTACAAAATGTTTTACGTAATATGTTTTAAGCTTTATTAGATACCAGCAAGAAAACTCGGCATTGCCCTTTGGTTGAATTAGAATTAATATACCCAGCATGTAACATATATTACCTTCATCAGTCTTATTTCACATATTTTATGATCTCCAATTTTAGGCATGGGGCCCACGGATGTAATCAGCTCTGGTTAGACGAAAGTGAATTCACGTACAGTGAGCTTGAAATAAATTTAGGAAAATTTATAATTAATTTTCTCACGACGTAGTTGATTTTTTTTTTTCAAAATCAATGAATAACTTCGTGTAATTTCGATCCAAACTCTGAACTCATTATTATCAATGAGGCGCAGAGAACTTTTTTTTCGGGCAAAACAAAAACCAAAACAAAAAAAAAAAAAACAACAACGGTGTCTCGGTGGACCCCACTCCTAAGATTGGAGATCATGAAATATGTAAAATAAAGGTAATACATTCCTCTGAAAATGGCACTTTTAAAACAGGAGTAAAAGAGACAGGTGCTTGGCCACCACTAGCACCCCATCCTCTGTATGTCCCTGATTATTAGCAATTCTTTTTTTTTTTAGCTTCTATAGAATTTTAAAATCTATAAATAGAAAAAATAAAGTATCCCCCTTTTCTGCCTATGAATTTTTAAGATGAGGATTGATAATTGGTATCATTTGTATTTTTAGAACTACTATTCTTGTCTTGAGTGCTATTATCACTACTTCAACCTCCAATCTTCTTGTCGAAATCGGGAGTCTTTTTGTCGAACCGGGCACTTGCACGGAATTTTGTAACGGAACACTATTTTATCCATAGGGGTAGTATGTTCTCGTTCCGCCAGCCATGATCGAGTAGAATTCTTAAGTAATGCGTAATTGTATTTTGAGCATCACCAAAAGACTGAACCTTCAACCTTCAGAAAGGTAGAACTGAGTTTTTACCAAAAACTTTATCCGTTACGCCACGAGTCCATGCGGACAATTCTAATATGAATTTTTGGAAGCCTTAAACATATTCTTGTTTTAAGATGTACAATGTTAGACTTATCACGATAAATCACTATTTATTATTGATGAAACTAGAGCTTACTCTCCTCGTGGATTAAATAAAAGATTTTGTTCGAAATTTAGTGCAGATTCCCGAGTTCGATTAAAATATTCCCAAGTATTCCCTTTTCTGCATTCCCTTTTTATGTGTATTATAACATAGACATCCTAGATAATGTAAGCAATCAAGTAGTAAGAAGAGGATGTCGTCACCGGAATATATATATATATATGAATGGAAATGCAAAAAATAGAGGTTTATTTTAATACAAAATAGAAATTTTCGTAACTAATAAAATATAAATAATCATTAAATTTGGAGAAAACAAATGACACTTTTTAAATAATTGGTCTCTCTGACTAAAGTCTACATTTTTGGGTATTATTTTGCATCAACCTACTGTTCACATTCGAAATGTCGACTTATATAGGTGTTCGGGTATGCTGACAACGAATATTACAGTTAAAGTTGGGATAGATTAGTTTACCAGATATGATATTTGTCATCTAATGTAAAAGCTAATGTAATCCATGGCAGCCATTTTTTTTACAATCAAGAAATTAGTAATGCACATGTGTAACGGCTTTCGGAATAAACACCCCCAACCTTCCTATTTTAAGAACAGCTTCCGGAGTAAACACCTATATTTATTTCCATTTGGCTGGGGTGATAAAAATATTTGTTTTTTCGTCTGCTACAGTTACACGCATGCGCATGACTAACTAATTGGTTGTGAAAACAAAATGGCTACCAGGGATTACATTAAATTTTACGTTGGAGACCGTATGTTTTCATATCTGGCAAACGACTTATCAGCTCCAATTTTAACTGTGATATTCGTTGTCAGCATACTCGAAAACCTATAAAAGTCGACATTTACAATTCAAAAACTGACTGAAATCAAGCAATGAGAGATTGACACGAAAGCAATCATTTAAACATAAACAGAAGTTCTCTTGCCTTTTGTTTTTAAACGAAATTCAATCAAATTTATATTTTCTCAAAAACAATAAATTTCTTAAAGTTTATATTCATCCACCTCGCGCCGATAAAAGTGCCAAGCGGCAGTTGCTAAGTCATTACAATATTGTAAGTATAATTCTATTCTTTTCAGATCGTATTTCGAAATTATCCTCCACCAAAACTTTACATTATTAATATTTAATTATGATATTACTATAATGTACCCTTAGAATGGTAAAAAAGAGAAATAGGCCTAACAGAACGTTATAGTCTGCAATAAGTCAAACAAAATGCTGCTGTCCTTGGGAATCGAACGTTTGATTCGATCCCAAATTCTTTCTTTCCATTTAAAATGTGATATGAAAATCCGGCACTTCTGCAATACTGTACGGTAACCACGTTTTTGGTTTTAAGTTTGGAGAATATTATTATGAGGACACATTTATTTGGTGATCTATCTGTAGCACTTTTCTCGAATCACCTTTTCATTGGCACTGGTTCAATGACAATGAACAGAGATCTTCAATTGCACAAATTACCATGTGACCATACGGTAAATTGAATTAGTGACTTAATGACTAAAGTTTTCCCATATAGTGCTAAAAATTTCCACAATTTTGGATGGCTTCGTGAAAGAATAATCTTGGCCTCTAGAAATGATGCTGTTGATATGATCAATTATAATCTTTTGCAACAGTTATCAATCCATTGATTGTGTTATTAATGAAGATCAAGCAGTAGAATTTCCTGTAGAATTTACTACAACCGCCTGGAATGCCACATCGTAACCTGATATTGAAGGAATGAATTCCAGTTATATTATAAAGAAATCTTGATTCGCCTGAACTGTGTAATAACACACGGTTAGCAATAAAACCTTTGAAAACTAATGTTCTGGAAGAAATTATAATAACTGGAAATTTTAAAGATAAAACTCTGTTAATTCCTCGGATTTCCCTTATTCCTTCTGACGTACCATTTTAGTTCAAGACTTTAACACTTCCAATAAAAATTAGTTTTGCCATGTCCATAAATAAAGCTCAAAGACAAAACCTCAAAGTTGTTAGACTTGATCTTCAGACACCTTGGTTTTTATCATAGCCAGTTTTATGTTGGTTGCTCACGCACTGGAAGTCCTAAAAACCTCTACATTTACACACCTTTTAGAGATTCTTCAAAATTAATGCTGAAAGTATATTTACCAGTGTTAAGATATGCACTGCTGGAAACTAAATTTTAATGATTTAATTAACGGAATAGATTACTAATATCGTCTTTATATATATATTGTACATAAAATAGTTAAAACAAAATGAGGATTTAACAGTTTTCAGATATGCACTAAGATATGAAATAATAATTGCAATTCTTTCATCATATTTTGAAAAAAAGGGATAAAAGATTAAACTAGAAAAGAGGATTAGGACTACTGGCGAGACCTCTATAAAATAAAACGCACTTACTCCTCCTACCCCATGGGGGATATGGAAAAAGAAGCCATTATGGATTAATGTTTCGTTTAATCAATAAAATAGTTATATATGAGGACGGAATATTCAAATATATCAAATACAACCTGGCAACGCCGGGCACTTCAGCTAGTGTATATATATATATATATATATATATATATATATATATATATATATATATATATATATATATATATATATATATACTCGGTTTTTTTTTATATTCAAAAGTAATGGACTAATGAATTCAACGAGGTTGTTAGATAGTGCTCAATAAAAAGAGCTGATAATAATAAGTTTTTTTTAACTCCAACTTCTAAAGAGTTCCTACCTAAAATAAAAATCCATTATTCATTGAACTTTTGAATAGTCAAGTCGCTGCCTGATGATATCTGTTGTTTGATTGAAACAAGGGGCTATTTGTAGCAGCGGGATGTGAGCATGTTTATATAACAATAAACAAGTATATATATATATATATATATATATATATATATATATATATATATATATAGTAGCAGTAACCGTCGTTGACTGGGTTAAAAAAAAGAGTCTTCAAAAATGGACTTTGATTTATGGAAATATGAAAGATTATGAAACGGGGGCGTGAGTGTAAAAAGACAGCTACAAACTCTTTGGGTATTAAAGCCCCCCCCCCTTCTCAAACGAATACGAGTGAGCAGTAGTGAAATTTCATCTAAAGATCTTGGAGACTATTTACGTTCAGTTGAGGAAACCTTCCCTCTGTAAACAGAGAAAAATGTCTCTTAGGTGTGAGCGTGATTAGCCTCTATGACTTTCGCTAATATTATAACGTTGCTTTATTTTAAACGCTTCTCTTTTTTTTTCTTTTTTTTTTTACCCATGAACAGAACGCAACGAAACTTTATTTTTAATAATGTAGATATTTTTGATTTTTACTTTTTAAATCCCTCGATACAACTTTAAAAAACCGAGGGCGAAACCAATCAGCTGACCCCCCCTTTTATTTTCCTTTCCCATTCTCCCCCTTTTTAAAACGTCTTTTACGTATTTTACTTTTAATCATGAATAAAAAAAAAAGTTTTTCTTTCATGATTCAATCTATCTATCTATCTATCTATCTATCTATCTATCTATCTATCTATCTATCTATCTCTCTCTCTCGCTCTCTCTCTCTCTCTCTCTCTCTCTCTCTCTCTATATATATATATATATATATATATAAAAATATATATAATGTCTTTAATGATACACACGAGATATTAAGTCAGGCCAATTTTGTGGAAGCTCTAATAGTCCCAATTTTTTCTTTTACTAATTCAGTCATCTTGGATTACATGTGTATGTAAAGAATAGGTCTGGTTTTCCGTATTTACATAAAACTGCCATTGCATATTGATAAAGTTGTTGAAGATTCCTAGGACTTCATGCAAATGAAGATGGTAGAATAGCTGATACACCAGGATCACCATCTTCATTCCTTGCCAAATGATTCATTAAGCCAGAATATTGAGCAACTCAACTCAGTTGACTCAGTTGACTCAGTTGACTTTGATGGCTTCTAATAAAGTTCAATCTTCAACGTTCAACTTCCACAAATGCACCAACTACAAATTGCTAGAATAGTTTACCAAATCTATGGATAATACTATTTAGTTATCTCTAATTGCAAGGCGATAACTGTAATACTCTTGCATTGTCACTTTATTGCGAACTCTTGTTTGTTTGTTCTTGTTTATGTTGCATGTTTATGTGCTAGTTTATGTGTTGACCGTTTGGAAATAAGATGGGATATATCATGAGGGTCCAAGTGGCAAGACAGATAAGACATTCATTGTTTTGCTTGACCATGGGGATAAACAATAATATCTTTGTTAGCAGATCGAGTACCATCCTCACCAACAAATACTGCAGCTATTTCGTTGTTTATAAGATTATTCTTCTATCTGGACCAGCGATGAAATGCATTGAAACTCTCCTTGGCTGTACATTTTCCCTTATAGCACGTCATTCCTCTTTTAATTCAACGGCCCTCATATTTTTGTAAGCTTGGGCATAAGGATTATTCTTCATAACTGTAGTTATGGTTTCAAAGACACATTGGATACATTTATTATTTACTAGTAAACTTTCCCTACTCTTTAACTGTGCCTAAATAAAAACGTCGATTCCATGAAAAATGCTTCTTTCTTAGAACTGCACGACTGTGGAACTCTCTTCCGTTTACCTGTTTCCCACCTGACTACAACTTGGTTGTCTTCAAGTCCAACATAAACAAATTCTTGATGAACCGCCTCCTTACGTAATCCAATCTACCATATTCCCATTAATAACGACTATTATGATATTATCCCATTGATTACTGTACACTCAATAAACCTTATCCTCGAGTGGCATCAGAGCCTTGTTAAGTGGTGACTCTTATGTAAAAAAAAAATTACACTAGTAAAAAGTTGAGTTGCTTCAGATTAGTCTAAGATGTAAATTTGTCCATATAATGATAGGTTTGGTCTTGTAAGTGAAAACAATAGGGGCCTCTTTCAGGAGAGCGGACTATATTTGCTCCAAATGATGCAAATGAAAACGATGAGTTGTAATTGCGTGTAGTATTTTTGAAATTAAGTGCTTCTTGCTCATTGCCTTCGAGTAACCTTTGGAGTTGAGGAGGATAATCTTCTAAGGGAGAAAAAGAAACTTTTCCTTTTTTGGCAACAATTCAATGCTTCTCTTAGAAATCGAAGTGCTCTACAAAATGAGCAAATGACATTAATGTCACCTGTATTATAATAATAATACAGGATATTTGGTCTTTCTACTTCATTCCTATTGTTTCTTCTTTCCCGTTGTATGGCTCTTTTATCTTCAAGATAAAATTGTCTACCTTCTTCAGTCACGTTATTTTTTCTTTCCTGTCTTCTGGCTCTTTCATTTTCCAAATAAAGTTGTCTATCTTGTTAATTCGTGTTATTTATTTGCTGTCTCATTATGTTTCTCCTTTGAAATCTGTTTGTGGCTGCTGATGCCTTTGTCTTTGTCGTTCTCTTTTTGCACTTATTTTATCTTCCATTATATCGATTTTGATTCCGTATATTCTGTGGGAAAATTGAAGTTAAGTCAGGACAATTTTGTGCCGGGATGTTAATGAATAACTGAAAATGAATTCAGAGCAAAATATTTTACTTTTTGGGTTAATATGGTCTATAATGTTTATTTCTGTATTGTGGTTAAAATTAAAACATTAAACATAAACTGAGAAAAAGATAAATAATTTTAATTAATATTTCAACCATTTTTTTTTTCATTTTACAAAATTAGTGGGGTAAGAAATTAAACAGTTGGTGCGTGGTGATTAAAGTCTGTGTTGCGAAACCTATTTTGTTTACTTCCCAAAACCGTCATGGTGGATCTGCTTTTTTTTTTTTTTTTTTTTTTACACGGTGGTCACCACTTATCAAGGCCCGAAAGCCACTCAGGGATAAGGGTTATTGCAAGTACAGTACGTTAGTGTGGAGATTTAATGAAATGTTTACTTAAGAGGCCGGTTCATTAGGAATTTCTAACGTTGGACTTGAAGACATCCAGGTTGTAGTCAGGTGGGAAGCAAGCAGACGGAACAGAGTTCCACAGGCGCGCAGTTCTAAGAAAGAAGCTTTGCTCATGGAATGTACGTTTTGATTTAGGCAAAGATAAAGAGTGGGGAAAATTTTACACAGTGGATTCAGCTAGACGGTAATTACAAGGGCGGTAATTCTTCCTTCTTCCATCCAAGGAAAATAACTCTATTACTTTTTAGCTTGTACCGAACATATTCGAGTGGCGAGTTAGTACACAAAATTGGCTTTTAATGTGGGTTAAAATCCTGCTTTCCAAATAGGGGAATTCTGTATTGAAAAAAAAAAAAAAAAAAAAAAAGGAAAAAAAAAAAAAAAGGAAAAAAAAAGGAAAGAAAAGTTTAAAACGACTTTTCCTTCATTAACAAATGACAAAAAAGATTTAAAAAAGTGTAGTATCAGAACAGGTATTACACTTTGCTCATAGAGATTATATTATTATATCAGTGTATTTTTTTTCACCTGTACATTAAATGCAATTATATCACGGATATACTAGTACTAGCAAAGATACCCGTGCTTCGCACGGAGCTTTGTTGCGCACTCGGGTACCAAAATCTGTGGGCACCTTTCCAGTAAGTTGATGTTGTAAGAGCAACGATTGCATAAGGTGATTAACATTTTAACTACCTCTTGTAGTGACTGAAATTCAATCAGGAACTTCACAAAACATTTTCATCAAAAAGGAAGGTTACTTGATGTTACATAGTAAATTTTTCATTGAAGTAATTTTCAACTCTTGCTTAAATTTTATCTTGCACATTCAATACTAAAAACTTACCACAATCAGATCATGTCAGTTTTTCCTCATATCCATTTCTCGAACTTTTCACTGAAGAGCCTCAGGGTAAACTACATTTCTGCTGCTTTGATTTGGAGCCAGAATGTAGAGTTTTTCTGAACTTCCTGTCCGGCTGATGGAGACGTAGAACATACCGTGACTGAAGCAGTCTGATGTCAAGTCTACGCCAATGGTGTTAAATGTCTGACCTTGACTTTTGTTTATGCTCATTGCAAAACACACCTTCACAGGAAATTGGAGTCTCCGGAATTTAAATGGAAGTTCTGAGTCCGATGGAACTAAGGGGATCCTTGGCAGTAGAACGGTTTCGCCTTTGTAGGGACCACAGGAAATGGTGGCCTCAAGTACATTGGTGTGCAATCTGGTGATAACACATCTGGTTCCGTTTGTTGTTTTTGGCGGTTCCAAGGATCGAAGAATCATGATTGGCGATCCAATTTTGAGATTTAAAATGTGTGGAGGCATTCCAGATATCTCCAAAGAGTTTAAAAACTCCACAGGGTAGTGAACAGCTTCATATTCATTAGTAGCCGAATCAACTGACTTGTATTGCTTTGTGTCTCCTGGAAATTCATTCATTATTGAATTGTTCAAATGATTCACATTGCTGTTTAATGGCGAAATAATAGCCCTCTCAGCAAGCCAATCCGGTGATTTTCCATTGTTTTGCAGGTCTGGGTACACTTTGTCTTTCAGTTGCTTCTGATTACCGACACATTTACCAAGCGCAGTTGGAATCTTAATTGTGTCAGGTGAAGAAGTGATAGGAAACTGACCATTACCGATTTGGAGAAGCAATTTTGAGAAGTCTGCTGTAGCTGTGTTATCAGAGATATAGGCTCTCATATTAGTAGTCAGTCTCTTCACTATAACGTGCCTCCAGAGATAGGATTGTTTCAAACTTGCATTGACAATGTTAGCCCTTGTGCCATTTTTAACCACTGGGAGGATTTGACGGAAATCACCGCAAAATAAGGTTGGAATGCCACCCATGGGATTCTTGTTTCCTGTGATGTCTTGCAGTGTTCGGTCAATTGCTTCATAAGCACTCTTGTGCGTCATTGGGGCTTCGTCTACAATGATTGCAGAGGTGTCTCTAATTACATTTGCCAAGGCTGAGTTACCAGTAATTTTGCAAACTGGCTGATCCATTCGATGAGTATCCAAGGGTACTTTAAAAGTGCTGTGAAGAGTGCGGCCACCTTGTAGTAGAGTAGCAGCAATGCCACTGGATGCTGTTGCAAGCACAATCTTTCTCATGGATCTAATCTTTGCAAGGATCAAATTGATTACAAAAGTCTTGCCCGTACCACCTGGAGCATCAAGAAACATCATGTTTTTGTTCATTTCACCTTGTGCTTCCAACATTGCCATGAATGAATTGTAAACTTCTCTTTGAGAATCGGTCAGTTTTTCTTGCATATTTTTTGCTTGTAGGGAAAGTTCTTCAAGATTATAAGTAACTTCACGTTGATACTCTCTCGCGAGTCTTTCATCTCTCCCTTGCGTTGGTGCAGGTAATCCATAGCTTGCCAATGGTTGACCGCACATAAGGAGAACTTTTTCTTCAATTAGACAAAGAGTTTTATTGTAGATGTCCTCATTAAAATCTGCTTCTGGATTGTTAACTTCTTGCCTGTATCTGTGAAGAATGTCTTCAGATATTACATCACGAAAAGCCATCCAGATCTCAAGAGGATTTCTTGGCTCACAGGCTGTTAAAATTATCACAAATAGGCTTCGCAAATTTGAAGGTGATTGAGTGGCACTTGCCTCTCCTACTGCTTGATGCAAGTGATGGTCATTTTCTAGAAGGCCTCGAGCAAGGCACGCTGCTCTGTATGTTTCAAACACCTGACCATTGTATGCTCGCAAATTTTGAAATGAAGTTGGACCAGCAACCTCATTGAGCAACAGGCGTAAGAAATAACACTCCCCTGCTTTTGGACTAATCGTGTAGATTCTCCCAATGCATGGTGCCTTCCATACATCATCATTTTCAGTACCTTCAACTTGTACCCCACGCATTCTTCTCATCCATTTCTTTGTCGATTTGTTCCAAGTGTAAAACTCAGGGACTTCTACGTATTTGAGACCCCTTGCAAAGTCATCCTCATGGCAGAGTTGAAAAAATGCTGTCAAAGTTGTGGCAGGCGGTGGACCTTGGGCTCGTTCCAGAGCAGTATCAGCTGAGAACATGACATGCTGCCCATTTTCAAGATGAACAGAAAGTTGTACAATTGGGGGGAAATGTTCATGGATGGGATGTTCCAATATCCTCCAGGCCGCCTCTGAACTGCCGACATACCTTGCATTCTGGAACTGCTGGATCTCATCCACAATGTGACTTTGTACTTGGCCTTGTTGGTTAGCTGCTCCATCAGTTCATTGTAGTTCAAACACTGCTTGATCACATCCTTTATTCACGTATTTGAGGACATATTTGATGCTTTGGATCGAGCTGCAAATTTCTACGTTAATGTGAGCGTTGAACTGCTGAAGGAGGACCTTGTTGTACGGAACAATCCACTGGTTTGTTATTTCTTGATTAACATACCGACCATTTCTCTTCATCCTTATTGTACCAGTCTGGCCTCCATCTTCTGGTTTTCTTCGCCTGTACTTGGGGTAAGAGTCTTGGCCTTGCTCGGTACACTGAAGAAATTCTTTTGGGTATTTTTTGGAACATTTGTTGTCAATCGTACATGGACACTTTGGATTAAATGGTCCACAAGGTCCATGCACCATATGTGCCATCACTTTAGCATGAAGATCAGGATCTTCCTCTTTGTCAGGGATCTCTGCAGATATGCAGAGATCCATTTTTTCTGGTAGAAGTTTGTCCTCTGGGGCCTGCCAGGTGAGGATGTGTGCATGCGGCAGTCCTCTTTTTTGATATTCAATACTGTACAGGAAAGCCCTCAACCTGCCAAATCCTCCCTTTTTAATAAATTCAAGTAACTTTTTTAGCTTCTGCCTGAAAACCCTGGCAACAATATCTGGACGATCCTGAGGGTCTTGCCCTTGAAGACAATTTTCTGTAATTTCTGTCCACTTTGGATTTGTTGTGAACGTGATGAAGAGGTCGGCTCGGCCCATTCGCCGAACATATGCCATGGCATCACTTTGACGCTCAAACATGTATCGAGGGCCTCCTGTATAAGTTGCCGGAAGAACAACTCGTTGACCAAACTGTTCTGGATTCCCATCCTCCCTAAGAATTGAATCTCTCAAGTTGCTATAATTGTCAGCTCTCAGGGTCTGTTGCTCACGCCTCAGGAACTGTAAACGTTCTGTTTCAATCTTGCAGTACACATCCACCAGCCATTGTTGAAATAGCCTTCGGTACCAGAGAAAATAGTTTCCAGGCCGAGTCATTAAATGGTACGAATAAAATTGCTGTTGGGTAACTTTTCGCCCATTGGATGCCTTCATGTAGATGTTGTAAGATGGAGAACCATAGGGGTACATTAACGGGTACATTAAAGTATCGTAGAGGGGATGTAGTTCGGAGATCCATTTTAATGTATCATTTCTAAAACGCAAGACAATATCCCGGTTAGCTGTTGGTTCATTCTCCATTAATATTCCAATCTCATACGTTGTTGTTGGAGCATTGAATCGCCGTGGATGCTCTTCTTGCGGCCTTCGGTCTTCCCTTATGACAACTTTATGTTCTACCAAGTGTTCTTCTTCAATCCTCTCCTTTGTTGTTTTCAGCTGACAAATGAAGCTGTTGTTCTCATGTAAAAATTCAGTCAGACTTTGGAGAATGTCTCTATTGAGTCTACTGTCACGTCCCCGATTATGTAGTTCCTCTTCCAGACTATCCAAGAAGTAGACTTGAATAAACTTTGCTGTTTCATCTTCAGGTGGTAAAAGACTCCCAATCTGGTGGCAAACCTGGCCTCGAATTCTAAAAGAAGGATTCCACCCATGTACTGCCACAATTTTGTGACCAAATGATGTCATTGCAAAACAATTGTTATAACTGCGTAGATTTTGCAGAAAATCTTTAGAGATGGGACCATTGCCGGAGAGCAAATCTTGAAGCAACTGAGGCAGTGGTGGAAAGCTATCAAGCACAACTTTGCCAGAAGAACAACAACAACCAGGGGGTTCTCCTTTAAATTTTACAGCTGAGCAATGTTGACATACTTTGTCCATTTTTCCTATATCAGCTGTAGTGAGAGAGTCATTTTTGTTGTAGAGCAATCCTTTTCTATTGCAGTGTTCTATTTCATGGTGTCTCAAAGCAGTCATTCGTTGTCTAGCTGCCTCGTTTTCTGTCAATTGCTGGGGCAAAGTCATACTCTCTCTCCATGCAGCCTCTCGTTGTTGCCCTTGGTATAGGCGAAAGCTTCGTTGGGTTTCCGATTCATTCTGATGTCGTTGAGCTACTCTCAACTGACCTTGTGTACGTCTACTTACCTCATATAATTCATTCGATCGTAATATTGCTTCTCTTTCCAGTGCATATCTTTGCCTTTCTTGAATTTCATCTTGTGATGAATTTAACCGCCTTACAGCATGTCTAGTTCTGTCAGCTTCACGTTGGGTTTCTCTTTCCAAATCTGACAGTCTTGCTCTCCTTTCTCTTTGACGTATCCTATTAAGTTCTAGACGTCTTTCTCTATCTGGATTGTTTTCATTGGAGCGAACTGCAGCAACTCTTAGTCTATTAGCTTCCAATCTTTCCATTCTTTCTTCCTCACTTTCGTTTCTACTTCGTTTGGGTGGCATAATTTCGGTTTTAAACGGAATTGTTTAACGATATTAATGATTGTAAATTAATTAAGCGTAAAGGAAATGTATACTAACTGAAATGGACGAACTATAAATAATATTTCTGAATAGTACAATTATAAACAATTATATTGTACCTATTTACTATGCCTCCCCACGGGACAGAGTTAGACACCAGGGTCGTTTTTTAACGTGGAGAAAAGGTACAAAAATAAAAATTGTCTCAGTCGTGAAGGATTTCTCCTCCACCGAAAGAGAACAAGAAAATGAAGTGCAGCAACAGATACTACACTTTGATCTTGACCAAAAGGAATGAATAAAAGCGACCTACGTGTGACTCATTACTTCCGGGTGTAAACGTCACAGTCTAAAAGTAATAATTAAAAAAAAAAAGTAAATGTAAAATAAATGTAATACCAACTTAGGTTAACTAAGTAAACAGTACAATTAAAATAGTTCTATTAAAACAAATAATTACTAAGATCTAGGTAATTGTTAGTCTCATTGTTATGGTTTTAAAGAAAAAAAATGTGTAAAAAAAGTTCTGCTTTTGTGAGTACGTGTATTTCTTTTAAATTACATAACCTTTTTATTTTATTATTTATATCTCTTTTAAATTTATATATTTTGTTAGTAAACTGGAAGAAATTCAGTTGAATAAAACCTTGTTCGTGTTCTTTACGTTAAACTCATATTTTTATAAAAGGTTCATCCGGTTTAAAGAAAGCACTAAGTTTAAATAAGACTGGAAATAACTAATTCAATATATAAATAGAAAAATGAAATAAATATAAGCTTTAAGTCTTAAGATAGTAATAATCAAAATGTAATAAATTATTTGTAGTTCAAATCTATGATAAGACAGGCTTTCGAAATAGGCTCGGCCAGAAAGATTAAATTGGAACGAAATTATAATCTCGGTGCCATTTTCAAAACAACCCCACAAAAGTAACGGTATCCTGCAGTTGGTTAAAATGACAACGTTGGTTGTAAGAAAAATGTAAAAGAAAATGCGCTTATCTGTTTATTTTGACCTGTTTTATTTAATTAAAATAAAATTGGCTATAACTGGAAGAGAGCGTTATGTTTTGGGGGTTGTTTAAAAAATAGAATGGAAATAAAGTTAGTTCCGTTTTAATTGTCTTTAATTGCGGCAAGCGCTAACAAAATCGAAAAATCACTGTTTACATTCGAAATGTTAACTTTTATAGGTTTACAGGTTTGCTGACAAGGCTGGGGGTGTTTAATACAATTATTTTACTAAATTGATTTTTTTCATTTAAAAATAAAATTATTTCTTTTTTAATAAAGTTTTATTTTAAAATATTTGTTTTTGTTTATTTATATAAAATTACGATAGTTGAATTGTATTCTTTCAATAATATTGGCAAGTAAAATATAAAAGATTAAAACGGAACGAAATTGAAATTTCCATTACATTTTCAATACAATCCCAAAACATAAAGCTTTCCTCGCAAATGAATTGTTTTGATAATATACGTAAAGTGAAATAAATCGAATATAAAATTAAATGAAAATATATTAAATAATTAAATGTTAAATAGATTTTGTAAATAGTACAGTTGAAATGATTAGAATATTTCCAATATGTAATAAGGTCGAGGTAATTAGTTAAAGAGATTTAATATAATGTGATATGCAAATGAGCATAAGTCATTCGATACGGGGGTGGTTTGTAGACTAGTATATAAAGAAATTAGGCAAAGATTCTTATATCTCCTATAACAGAAACATCCTAAAATGGGTTCTAATGTTTCTCTACCAGGAGAGATCTACCCTCTTACCTCCTTTATATTTCGTTGATGATGGAGAGCTGTACACACAGACAGAAACACACGAACCCTATTACTTTATAAAAATATAGATAGATGGGGTTGGATTAGTATATTCGTTCTACTGCATAGCAACCTTTTCGGGCTATTAAATGCCGGACCCGATCATTTTAGTATAAGTTTTATGCTTCAAGTTCTTTATACCTCCAAATATTTATTCATCGTGTTTAGTTTGGTTGTTTTGTTTTACGGTTATTTTGATGCTGAATCCAGTAATTTTGGACAAAAATATTTTATGCTTCAAGTTTTTTTTTATATCTTATAATATTAATCTGTGGTGTTTGGTTTGGTTGTTTTGTAGAGGAAAGTTTTTTTTTTTTAGTTTGCAGAACCTGACTGAGTTTTGCACAGAGAAAATATAAACACACACATATACACACACACACACGCACACACACACACGCACACACACACACACACACACACACACACACACACACACACACACACACACACACACACACACACACACACATACAGACGCACGCACGCACACACGCACGCATGCACACACGCACGCACGCCCCCCCCCACACACAACAACATCAATGTTGGGTGCATTTTAGGTCAGGAATCTGGTATCTTAAGATAAGCGGATCTGGTAGCACCAGAGCTAACATTGATATTCAGAGGCCTCTTCGCCTCCCAAATGCATCTACTAGTGATAGGACGATTCCAATATTTTCCCCGATTCCGATACAATTACCGATTCCGATTCTTTAAAAATCTCTAATTATTTAACTATAAGATTGTTATTTCCCCCGTTTTTCGTAAAAACACATGTTAAATATGTAGAGAGTTTCCCAAACGTCAAAATACACTTGTGGAGTAGGATCTATCGATTTTAGCTTTACTGGTATTTTAAAATCAATAAATATTTATTATTTTATCATTATTACCAGCAATGGAAGATTTTGGTTAAACAAAATCTAATAAAAAAAAGACTATTAAAAGAATCGTTTTGGCATCGGAAAATAAGCATCAATTTTTCCGATTCCGGTACCGATTCCGATACCACCAAATCTTCCGATTTTTCCGATTCCCGATTAATCATCCCAACGCCAGCATCTACTAAAACAATCAAGTTTTTAAGTGATGCCTGTCAGCAGGAAGTGATTAATGCGCTACTGTTAATGCATTTCGTAGTTTCATAATCGATGGATCGTTTGGTCGGTTTTGTTCACGATTTAAAAAGCTTCTATTTATCGAAACCGTATAAAATGACTCGCTTTTATTATCGATCTCCTCATTTACTCGACAAAGATCTGATTCCCTATTTTAATACTTGGACGAATTCAGGCAGGATTTATCACACTTGACGTATATCGTCATGACTAAAGCCGCCTCCCATTTTCTAGACGTTAAACGCAACCTTTTCCCCGTTTGTTCAGGTATGCCTTTGATACTATACGGTTCTCGGCGATCCACCTTCCCAGGCGTTGCTTTCTCCATTTTAAGTTTCTGTCCCATCGGATCAGTAATTTAGAGGGTGTATGATCTGGTAGGAAAACTATGCATTACGAAAGGTTTACTTGTGTTCCATTTAGTCATGCGTCACTGCGTTCAAATGGTTGATCACGTGGAATGTAGCCTGAGTAAGAAAAAAAAAAACGCACCGATCGAGATGACCTGGATGTTACACTAAATTGTTTGGTGCGGAGTGTGTAAAAAGTGCATGTACTCTTTCTCTGCAGAATTTTCTTTTTTTTTTAAACACAAATTTGAAAAATCATGTTTGTTTTTATTTTTAAATGGTTAGGTAAGAAAATCGTAGTTCACACGTTGAGAATTACAGTAAGATTTTAATGGCATTTTTTTTTTTTTTAGCTGAGATTAAGTGTTGTCATCATGATTAAGAAATTAAATGATTTCATTAAACAAAATGAAATTTAATGGTTTCTAGTCATTATCTCTTCGCGGCACACCAGTAATCATTCCGCAGCACATTACTGTGGTTGGGAACCACTGCTCTAAGGGATCAGTTATATAATTAGGACAAAAACATCGTTTCACTGGAATAATTAACCTTAAGGATTATCTGTTCATATATGAATTTAATTGCATTGAAATATTTAAATGACTCGTATAGCACTAAAAACAGAAATGACAAGATTAGTTATAATATAGAAATTACATTTTTACTTTTGGTTTGCTGTTCTTCTATGTCCATTTTTTTTCACTCAAAAGTATTTTCATGTTTTCAATCAAAAGTTTTTTCATGTTTTCCATCAAAAGTATTTTCATGTTTTCAATCAAAAGTATTTTCATGTTTTCCATTAAAAGTATTTTCATGTTTTCCATCAAAAGTATTTTCATGTTTTCCATTAAATGTATTTTCATGTTTTCCATTAAAATTATTTTCATGTTTTCTATTAAAAGTATTTTCATGTTTTCCATCAAAAGTATTTTCATGTTTTCCATCAAAAGTATTTTAATGTTTTCCATCAAAAGTATTTTCATGTTTTACATCAAAAGTATTTTCATGTTTTCAATCAAAATTATTTTCATGTTTTCCATTAAAACGATTTTCATGTTTTCCATCAAAAGTATTTTCATGTTTTCCATCAAAAGTATTTTCATGTTTTCCATCAAAAGTATTTTCATCATTACATGGGGAAAACCTGATACATCTCTATAGTATTATTTTTAAAAAGTTTTTTTTCTCTAATATCAAATCTAAATGTTTGTATTTTGAAATTCTGCAGAGATTCTGTAATCTGTTATGGATTTTTCATAAATAAAGATCGTTTAAAATTTTCCTTTTTTAAACAACTACCCAACATCTTAGATTGTGTTAAAATCACAGAAAGATATAAAAAATAAAGAATCTATATAAGTTCAAAATCCTTAAGTGACTTTTATGTATATGTGTCTGTGTGCTAAAAATGGGTTTTAATAATAATAAAAAAAGATATTTTATGTATTAGCATTGTTATCACTACATACCTACCTACACCTATCTACCTATTGACGTTACACATTATAATATTTGAACACCGTGGGATTCTCACGGTAAAAGCTTGAACTTATATTACAATATAACAATCGAAGTTAACCTAATACTATTAAATAACTAAGTACTGTTATCTGCCGAAGCCGTGTTTTCATAGAAAACGGCTATCGAGGGATATAAGTGGCGTGTAATTAAATCCACCCGGCTGCTATGTATACATTTATAATGTAATACCGTTTCGAAAGTAGGCACGCCCTGCCCCAGCTGTCCCCCTAAAAGGGCAAATAAACCGAGCCCGACCCTTATTATGTTTCTGCAGCACAACGGATATTCTTAAAGGTTAACGTGTTTCATATTTAAGGGAAGTGGGTCGCGGGCGGCCGTAGCTGAACAATAAACACTGCACTCACTCCTTTGATCGTCACAAATCAATGTGAATGCCATTGCTTTCTGTAGTCAGGTTCAAATCCATTAACTGTTGGACGTTGCAGGTTAACCGAAAGTCTGGTGGTCACTTTTTTTGTTTTTACATAGGAGTCACCACTTATCAAGGCCCAGAGGCCACTCGAGGATAAGGGTTAAAGAGTGTACAGTATCAGAATCATAGTAATCGTTAGTCGTGGTAATTCGATAAATTTGTTAACTCAAGTGCAACGGCTCATCAAGAACTTGTTTACATTAGACTTGAAGACGGCCATATTGTAGTCAGCTGGAAAGCAGGCAAACGAAAGACAGTTCCACAGGCGTGCAATTCTAAGAAAGAAACTTTGTTCATGGAATCTACGTTTAGGTTTAGGCCCAGATAAAGAGAAGGGGAAATTATTGATAGTGTTTTCAGCTAGACGAGTGTTTCTTGTGAAAGTTTGGCGAGGGAGGACCATATATTCGTCTATCCTGTGAGAAAGAGGTTGCAGGGAAGAGAAAAGGGCATCCCCTACTAGGCAACGAAGTATGTTTTGAACTCTATCAAGGCAGGATAAGGTTCACGATGACTTAGGCGTGTGGGTTAACGACACACAGTCTCGTAAACTTCGACAGATGGTCTAGCTGCTGTTACATTTTCAATAACAAAATGAGATTTTTGAATACATTTTCTTTTACAAGGGAGTCACCGCTTATCAGTGCCCGTAGGCCACTCGAGGATAAGAGTTAATGAGCGTAAGGTGGTCACTGAGACAACAGCCTCCTGATGGATGGTGGTGGAAGTTGGATAGAATTTGATTATTTAAGGGGCGAGACATCAAAACTTGTTTACATTGGACTTGAAGACGACCTTGTAATCAGCTGGAAAGCATGCTAGCGGAACCTAGTTTCACAGTTGGGTAGTTTTAAGAAAGCAGCTTTGTGCGTCCTTTATATAGTGGTGCTTTTATACGATGTCTCTTTTTTCCACTTCTGTTATAATCTCTTCTTTCCGTCATTAGTATTTCTTTAACATATTGCTGAGAGACATCATGAACAGTAATGGTGATGAAGAGTTTCCTTAGAAGATACGACTTTGTATTTTTTCTCACTCATGTATTGTCCTTCAGCTATCAGTCCTCATTGCCTTTTCAATCAAATTAATAATCTTATGTGGTGTTTTGTACATCCTCAAGCAATCTATTATCCATGCTTGAAGGATTCGGTCGTACGTTTTCTTGTGGTCGATCCATGCCATGGCCATGTTCTTCTTTCTCCTTTTTTACCTCTTTCAAGATCTTTTGGTTTACATATAGTAAGTCATGCATTCCTCGTTTTCCCCCTTAGGCATCCCTTTTGTTTCTCGAAAAATAGTCCACATTTATTTAAGGAGTGTTAAATCTGTTCTCTCAGTTGAACTGTTAAGACTTTTCACATGGTTAGTAAACAGGTTATGCGCCCGCAGTTGCTGGAGACGGTTCCCATTTCGGGGCCTTTTTGTACCAGTGTGTTGTTGTTGTTGTTATTATTATTATTATTATTATTATTATTATTATTATTGGCTCAAAAAGAGCCTCCACACAGATCATCAAAGATCTATCCTTAGTGTTCCCTGGAAGCTGAATGACAACAGGTCTCTCCAGGTTCCCAATACTCTCCACCTCTTTCGATAACATTTGCAAATAAATTTGCATTATTGCACCAGCTGCTTGCCATTGATTTTTCATTGGCAGCGGCTATTGGTCTTTACTGGAATTTGAGTAGCAATAAGCCTCCCAAGGCCCCAGTTCTCTTCGCACTTATCCGGCGGAGGCCTGATCAGTTCCTCGCTCTTTCCTTCTTCCCTGTACTCTACTTGGTTATTTGTTTTTTTTGGGGGGGGGGGGGCAATGATGTGGCAATGGGAGGCTGTGGTTAGAGAACTATAGATATGCGGCTTCAGCGTTCTTGGTTCCATGTAGTGTTTCATGTTTTGCCTTTGCAGCAGTTTATCTGGCCCACACTTGTTGCTCCTGTGTGTTGGTCTCCACATTCAAAGGTTTTTTCTTAATATTTCAGTTGTTTTCATTATTGTTGTTCGTTGCACTTTCTTTTTTTCCATTCTTTTCAAAGTTTTTCGGGATTGTTCCTAGTGCTCCTACTATTATAGGTATTATTTTGATTTTCTTCATCTTCCATATCCCTTTCAGCTCTCTGACTAGCTCTGTGTATTTGCTCCGTTTCTTCTTTTCTTTGATATTCACCCTGTACTCAGCTGGAATAGCAAATTCTACGAGTTGACAGGACTTTTCTTTCTTGGTAATTATTACGACATCCGGTCTTTTTGCTAGGATGGGTTTAACAGTTTGTATGTCCATGTTCCATAGGACTTTATGATTCTCGTTTTCAATTGTGTTGTTATTATTATTATTATTATTATTATTATTATTATTATTATTATTATTATTATTATTATTTCATTTTCACCCAAAACAAGGCACAATGCCACTTTCAAGTAGGGGGCTACTATCGGGGA
>NC_136483.1:104456698-104519198 GCF_053919585.1 Euprymna scolopes | reverse complement strand
TATTTTAATTCTTGCAGAATTCGTATATATTATCATAGAGTCAATTTTCTATCGATTCTTATATATTATAAATTGTGATTTAAAAAAAACCCCAAAAAACAAACAAATATAACCATATTGACTATATATATATATATATATATATATATATATATATATATATATATATATATATATATATATATATATATGCATATATATATTTTTATATTTATATATATATATATATTTATATATATATTTATATATATATAAATATATATATATATATAAATATATATATGTATATATATATTTATATATTTATATATTTATATATATATATATATATTTATATATATATATTTATATATATATATAAATATATATATATATATATATATATATATATATATATATATATATATATATATATAATTAAATATTCTTTTGTACCCCCAAGACGATTAATTCGAGACAAAACTGACAGAAACCAGTGGAATGTTATTCAACATCATATTCCTTCAAAATCACTGATCAGTGTGCGTGTGGGAGGGGAAAAATAAAGCGACAGAAAGATAATTATTAATTAATTATATATCGTCAGCCTATTTCATTTACATATTACAACGCATCGCATGCCTCCCAACGGACTCTCCTTTGGCACGCTTTCTCTTCACGCCATGTGACGTCATATACGTTTCTAGTACATCCCCCATATCCTAAGCAACCTTCAGCGCGAGATCATAAGGTTGACCTCGGCTAATCTCTCAGCAGTTTTCTATTTCTTGTTATTTTTGACTGACGAAATCACATACTAGTGGATCTACCAACCTATTATTTAATATAACATTTACTTATTACAAATACTTTTTTGAGATTTTACCGTCAAACAATTTTCTTGGGAAAAAATTTAATGTCCTCAACTAAAAAATTATGATTTATACGTAAATAAAAGTCTGTAGGCACAGAATGGGCCAAATTTGATGAGTTTAGCCGAGATTTAGTTGCTTTTTTTCAGGTTAAACAAATAAAACATAACAATCCCACAAAGTTAATGAAAAAGCTGACACGTTTTTAAGCTATAAAAAAAAACTAGAATTATGAGTCCTACGACCTCAAATTCTAGTATATATTCGATTGCTTTTACGCCAGAATATATAGCTGAAATTAAATTGCTTGGAGTTATCAATATAGTTTCCAAGTTTATAGCTATTGATAATACTATTATATAAAATTACTAGCGGGGGGTACGCGGCGTTGCCCGGGTGTTTGGAGGTGTGTGTGTGTGTGTGTGTTAAAAAGAGGTGTAAAAGAAAAAAAAAGTTTTGGTTGGAAGGTCGAATTGAACCCCCGCAGTCTTGACGCGAAGGTGAAAACGAAAGGGGAAAAAGCCAGTCACCTAACCATCTGCGTCACGATGGAGAGGAACTGATAAGGGCGTTATATGAAGGTTATGAAGCGCAATGAACAGGTGCGAGGAAATCGATGAATTTGTTCTGTTCGTGTCCAATCTGGCGAAGAAATGAAATTGTATTTGCTCCCCCACTTCCCTGGTAAGCAAAAGGAGCCTAATATGTATAATGTTATTTTTATGTGTTTTATGCGCGTAAAATTGAAAGAATTAATGGCAAAAACTGGGGGAAAAAATGTAAGAAAGGGTGTTAAATCATTTGTAGGTTTTTAGGGCCCAAGAAAAAAGGAGGGGGGCAGAAAATGAAGGTAGTCTTGCATAATTTGACCCTAATTATCGTGAATTCCCGTCAAGCATTGATCGGGCAAGACCGGCAGTCATCGGCGTCAGCCGCAGAGTACAGGAAAAACAAAACAAAGAAACAAACAAAGAAACAAACAAAGAAACAAACAATGAAACAAACAATGAAAAAAAAACAACCAAACAACCAAACAAACAAACAAACAAACAAACAAACAAACAAACCAACAAAATGAAGTGGAATGAATACAAATGGAAAAAAAAGAAAAACTCGCAGGAAACTTATAGCGTAAAATGCAATTATGTTTATTCTATTTTATTTTGTTTTTATTTTTTTGTTGTTGGTTTGTTTTCTT
This sequence comes from Euprymna scolopes, assembly GCF_053919585.1. Lineage (NCBI taxonomy): Eukaryota > Metazoa > Mollusca > Cephalopoda > Sepiida > Sepiolidae > Euprymna > Euprymna scolopes. The sequence continues at coordinate 104,517,149 of NC_136483.1, read as the reverse complement.
CAATAAAATCAAAGAAATCTTTTTTGTATTGTTTTCTTTGTTGTCGCGTTTTACCAATTGGAATGTTGTATGGTTCCATATCGAAAGCGTACTAGTAATTGGGATTATGAAACTACCAGAAATTCAATGTATAGAAATAAATAATGATTGAGTGACTGATCCGAAAATAAGAGGCCAGCTCCCCCCCCCAGTATCACGTATAAAATAACTGTAAACATAATAGAAGGAAAAATACATTAAATAAAATATATAAATCGAGTAATCGTTTGAACATTTGAAGAACGCTGGCGGCTGGCTGTTATAGCTTGTTGTAAAATCTTGAATCCGAGGTTAGTTCGTTTCGTTTAAGTAACCTTTCGAATCGCAGCCCCCCCCCTCCAAAGGCAAAAAAATAAAAAATGTAAAAAAAAAGAAAAAGGGTGGGTGAGGGGGGGAAGAAGAAGAAATAAAAGAAACGGTATAAATAACCCATGTAATAGATGTAATCGAAAGTTGCGTTTTACCCGACGGTAAAATGACATCCCATTTTTTTTTAAGCAACTAAGAACTCAAACCGGTGTTTCCTCCCAAATTCTCCTGTGGACGTATCCGCAATGGTGTTAAGTGGTTGCTGGGGGGGGGAGTATGAACGTAATAGCGAGAAAAGATTTTACCACTTCCATTGATTTTTACAGGTTTTGGCAGTGAACTCTCACCAGAAGAAATATAGGAATGTACGGTTATCGAGGAAGTGTAAATGTAATAGACCTATAGCACACCTCAGATAATGTGCTGCAGTTTGTGCACATTACATTTGCACGAAATGTCTTTAGTTTTAATCCTATTAAGGTCAAACTCAGAGGGGAAAATGACTTCATTTTGTTTATATAGATAGATAGAAGATAGAAGATAAATAGAGAGATAGAAGATAGAGAAGATTATATTAATAATAATATAATAATAATGATATTAAATTATAATTGATACAAATAATTAATTTACTTTTTATGCTTGGATTAACATTTTGGAAATGCTTGCGCAGTGGCTAGGAATTTTTATCCTCGCCCCCCCCCCTTAATCAACAAATTAGACCATTCCTGTAATGATCAGGTCCCTGATGATTTTGCGGTAATTAAGTTCTGTGTAGTTCTAGGAGGTCTACCATCCCAGGTTTTGTCTTCTCTTTTTGAGAAAGGGGTTAGTTTATTGCTAATTGCCTGAGGCGCCCTCACCAGGGAATGCCGATGGCGCTGACTTCTCAATCCCACTTTCCGACTCTGGTGTCTAAGTTCTTGCAGTGGGAGAGAATTAAATAAATAAAATTTTAAACATGACGTAGATAATAAATGTATATAACAACGTCATAACAAAGCTATAAATATTTTGTTAAGGTAATGCTTTAATCTCTATTTATAAGAAAGTTAAAAAAACACAGTTATTAGAACGTCAAACTGAAAATCTCAAGGTTTTGGTTTCGATTTCCGCTCGTGACATCCGCTTTATTCGTTGGGCATTTATTATTTACTATTTGTTTATTATTAACTATTAATGCAATATTTTTCATTTCGAAAAGTAGTTAGGATTTCTGATATTTCGAAATAAAACAAATTCCGCAATGTATTTATTACGTTTTAAAAAATTGTTTATATAAGACTAGCAGTCGGTCTGGCGTTGCTCAGCCGTAAAATAATGTAAATATGATCTTTTAATTTATAAAGATTTCATATTTATTATTTTAGTGCAAATTTTCTGTTGAGTTTTACATTGTACTCAGTATATAGTAGTTATTTCAAAAGTTTAAAAAAATTATATATGACTTGGACGCCAACAGTTAGAATTGAAACGAAATCACTTAGCTCTCTAGCTATGACATAAGGACATACGGCTATCAAAGCAAAAAGAAAATACATCTACTTAAACGCATATTTTCCCCTACGTGGATGTTACAAATTAAGTCGAATTTTTTAATTAGAAGCAAAAATCAAATCGAATTTGTTCTACAGGTCCAAATACCCCATACAGCGTTTCAAAACGATGAAGACTCAAAATTTATAGAGAAATTTGGTAGAGACCGTTCCAGACGCGCACACACACACACACACACACGCACACACACACACACACACACACACACACACACACACACACACACACACACACACACACACACACACACACACACACACTCGCACGTACGCGCGCACGCATACAAGGTCAATTTTATATAGTAATCTATATCTAGCAAAAATACGCGCTCAAAACGCGGTTTAGTGTAGATGGCCACTCAGAATGGGTGGCGTAAATGGGGGTAGGTAATGAAGACCACTATACCAACAGATGTTTTGTAGAAGTCGATGTTTTTGAATCCAAATAAAACTAGTTAAATTAAATGTTCTTCTGAGGCAAAGAAAAAAGTAGACAATGTCATTGTTATGAGAAGAACTATGACAACAGAATATTCTTTTCATTGTATACTATCCGACACAGTTAGGCACAGTTAATCAACCAAAGACAACATCAATCTATATAAAAACATATAAGATATCAACGGATACACACCCGAGAGTCAAAACAATGGAAAGAATATGCTGGACGTTTTGAAACTTTTGCGAGGAAGATTGATTTATATTCGATTGATTGATTATTCGTATTTTTTAGATTCTTTGGTCTACTATTCTCATGCTGAATGTTATTTGCACTACGTTACAGTCGATGTAACCGCCGAACTTCTTCAGATGCATCTTATCGAACTCGGAAATCTTTCTGTCGAACTTGCAAAGACACGCAGTGTAGTGCAGAAAGCACTTGGTAAAATTCGGTCGTAAAGTTGCATTCTTCTAGAAGTTGAAGGTTCAATCCTAAGTGCAGGCGACACTCAAAATACGATTCCGACTTACTTGGGACTTCTACCCAGTCATGGCTGACAGAACGAGAGCATGCTACCCCGTGGATTCAATAAAAACTTTCGTTTAAAATTCCGTGAAAATTCCTGAAGTTCGACAAAAAGATTCCCAAGTTCAACAAGATACATCTGAAAAAGGTCGGAGGTTACATCGACCGAAACGCTGTGAAAATAAACTCAAAATGAGAACAGTAATTCGAAGAACACAGACAATATGAATGCTATTGTTATGTTGTTAAAAAAAAAAAAAATTATACGTGTATACATATTCTCGGATTTTGAATTAACCATTCATGTGTGCTTTCCAGTTTGTCATTTTTCTTAATGCCGTCTACATTGTGTCTTCATTATTTTCGATTTCTGCTTCTTTCTTCGATTTCCCGAAGATCTTCTTTAATGTTTTTGTTAGGCTGTTTAACATTCCTGCTGTGTTCTGGTCGCGGAGAGCACATACAGAGCACCTCACCTGGAATTCCTAAATGGTCACCCATTTTAATACTGACCAGGCTCAACGTTGCTTAACTTCGGTAATCTAACGGGAACCGGTGTGTCAACAGGAATTAAAATAAAAAAAAATTAAACTATCGAAATGGATGAGATATTCCGACTGTCCTATGCTACAATTGAACCGAAGAATCTGCAGCAAATGTAGAGAGAGTTACGTTACTAAAAAAAAAAAAAAAAAAAAGAACTCGTCAAAGGCGGGATACGCTATGGTTGAGTTAAAAAGAAAGAAAGACCGTTTCGTTAGGCTAAGTAGTTGGTTTGTGGGAGAAACAGGTTGATGGCGAGCTTTCATTCTTTTTTTTTTTATTTTATCTCTTTGTTGCAAGAGTTGACGATTGTTAGGTAGGTAGGTAGGTAGGTAAGTAGGTAGAGAGAGAGAGAGAGAGAGAGAGAGAGAGAGAGAGAGAGAGAGAGAGAGAGATTCACATCGACAAATTATGAGGTCGCGTGGGAAAACTTATAAATATTATTGTCCACTACGGTAGCCTCGGACAGTGATGAATGGAAAGGTTTTCAGAAAATTATTAGTGTGACAGCGATCAAGCCGCGTGATGTAATCGAAACCGCGTCATCTCCTTTGTTAAACGTTTATATCGTTGTTTATTTTTTTGTTTGTTATTTTTGGCTATTATTGCTAGTGTCCTTTACTTTTTTTATTTATTTATGTGGGATCGCTGACACTAATGGTAATATATGGAAGGACATTTGAAGAATTAAAAACACACATACACACACACACATAGACAACAAGAAACAACGACGAATGATAATAAAAACAAAGAAATACAACTAAGATAAAATATATAAAAACAAAAACAATAAAAGAAAAAAAATACGGAACTTCACTTGGAACTAATAATAAAAAAAAAAAAAACATAAATCATGGAAAGCGAAGATATTGAAATGAATTCTTCTCTCTTGGAGGTAAGCAAAACAACGTTTAATAAATGTTTTTCTTTCTTTTTTCTTTTTAATAATTATTTATCTTCCTGAAAATTTAACCAATGAATATATTAACAACTCTAACTCACACCTGACAAATATGAACGCAGCTATCGTTGTTGATTTTTGCGAATACATATTTATATTTATGAAGATGGCTTTTTATCTATCTATCTATCTATCTATCTATCTATCTATCTATCTATCTATTCATGTATCTACTTCTTTCTCTTTCTCTATATAGAGGGGTACAGATCGTTATATATATATACAATATATATATATATGTATATATATACAATATATATATGTATATATATATATATATATACAATATATATATATGTATATATATACAATACATATATATATATATGTATATATATATATATATATATATATATATATATATATAAGGAGATATAGATAGATAGATAGATAGAGGGAGAGAGAGAGAAAGAGGGAGAGAAAAGGAGGGTGAGAAAGAGAGAGAAATTGAAAGATAGATTATAAAAATAAGCATAGCTCGCCATTCCCATGAATATAAATTTGTATTTGTAAAGAGTAAACAATATATATATATATATATATATATATATATATATATATATATATATATATATATATATATATATATATATATATATATATATTGATTCGAACTCAGTCCGTGTCATTGACCACTAGACCACCGTCATTTACTTGCTTACATATTGAGTACTGTTGATGTAAATAATGAAAATTGATACATAAAACATATTTCCTTATAAAATTTTATGAGAATGCATGAAATAATCTCTCTCTCTCTCTTTCTCTTTATGATATCTATCTGTCTGTAGATAGATAGAGAGATAGATAGATAGATAGATAGATAGAGAGAGGTAGATAGATAGATAGATTGATAGAAAGGGAGTGAGAAAGATAGAGGTATACATTATTTCATGCATTCACATAAAATTTTATGAGGAAATATAATATTTTATGTATCGATTTTCATTATTTGCATCAACAGTACTCAATACGTAAGCAAGGAAATAACGATGGTCTTGTGGACTGACAACCTGGGTGTCTCAAGTTCGAATCCAGTTCGTACCAGAAAGATCACTTTCACTTATGATATTGGCAACCTTCACATGGTAACTCCTGTAATACAGAAGTCTTTTTAGAAAGAATTCTGACTGGGAAAATATCGGGGAAACCAGTGGCCGCAATAGAATATCCAGATTTATACGATATGATGATGAATGCGTAAGTAGAGCTGTGTAGTAAGTTATAAAAATATATGTGTCAGTTAAGCCACATAGAGTTTCCGCGTTTCATCCCCGTAAGAAATCGTCAGGCTAGCGATTCTGCAATTCCCTACGGTGATGCCAGATATGTTTTTATAACATATATATATATATATATATATATATATATCTATATATATATATATATATATATATATATACATTGATTGTTGTATGGGATGCAACGGCTTTTTGAATCGGCCACACTATTTTTCAGACAGAGTTTTATAGTATTAAAATAAATCATGCTTTTTAATAGGCTGTGACAAAGGCTCCACGCTCCCGGCGATCGATCACACACACACACACACACACACACACACACACACACACACACACACACACACACACACACACACACACACACACGCGCGCGTATTTTGAAAATTCCCGAAAAAAAACTCGTCTAGTCAAAACCACTGTCAATAATTTCCCACACTTTTTATCTGTGCGTAAACCTAAATATAGATTCCATGAACAAAGCTTCTTTCTTAGAACTGCATGCCTATGGAACTCTCTTCCGATTGTCTGCTTTCCAGCTGACTACAATCGGATTATCTTCAAGTCCAACGTAAACAAGTTCTTGATGAACCATCCCCTTATGTAATCCAATTTACAAAATTCCCACTATTTATATTTATTACGCTATAATCACATTGGCTAATGTATACCCATGCACCCTTATCCTCGAGTGGCCTCCGGGCCTTGATAAGTGATGATTCCTGTGTAACACACACACACAAACACACACACACACGCACACACACACACACACACATATAAATATATATGGCGGAGTTAAAGGAATAAAATAAGATAAATTATTTAAGAGGAGACTTATCGGGCTAAAAGAAAGAAAATGACGATATAAAACTGTATACTAATATATATATATACAGATTTATTCATTTATTCAATAAAGTTATACATCAATTAAGGGGTGTAGTGCAAGTGAGAACATTTTATACCATGGTATTTCGAAGCCTAATGCTTCTCATCAGAAGAGGAGAGAAGATGCTAGGTAACATAATAGAGATGCGACGTCTAGCGATAGATACATCAGGAGCGAAATAAAATATTGAGACTGACTGGGGGGGGACTAAATTGATCTCTGTGATTTAGGAGAAATATAGCTTTTATTATATAATGCAGGTAGGTGTATAGCATATCTGTCATGTTGGGTTTAATATATGTGGGCCATATGAGTGATTAGACTCTTGGAGAGAATATAAGAGTAGATGAATTGAAAGAAGATGTTTAGTTAATCGTATGTATTAATGAGTTTTAGCTATGGAAGGGGTTTACATGAAACAGGGGGTTATGCTATATCGGTATTTTATTTCGTGTCCTATATATATATATATATATATATATATATATATATATATATATATGTGTGTGTGTGTGTGTGTGTGTGTGTGTGTGTAGGACACAAAAATGCTCCCTATTCTTTCAAATAGAACTGTATAATAATCTTATATTAATTTTATTTATACAAACATTAATGGCTACATATGTGCATACATGTTTCTGTAATCACCCACGTTGGGGGAGTAGTCTTCAGGCCAAGAATTACCTTCAAAAGTGACATTTCCGCCAAATACATTTTTCTATTTCGTTTATCAAGTTAAAATACAACCTGGGTGGGAGTCAAAAAACAAAAACAAAAACGGTAAAAGGATGAGTGAGGTCTTTGAAGATAATAAACATCTTTTTTCTTTTCCCCTTCCCCCATGCAACCTAACTTTTGGCTTTTTATGGCATAGGGTAATTGAGAGTTTAGTTTTCTTGTCTTAGAGTCTGTAAGTTAATAACCTTAGCTATGGTCAACCAAGTACTGACCGGTGCCTTTTAATCTACCTCCACCCACACATACATGCAACACACATATAACACACACATACACAGACACCGCCAACACACACATACACACATTAATACATATATTCAAAAGCGAATCCATGCTGAACGCTGTTTGTTTTATTTACTGAAACTAGACAATAATTCTGAAACTACGTAGAAATAAAGTAAAAATTACATTAAGGTAAATAAAACAAAACAAAAACAAAAACAAAAATAAAAAAATAAATAAATAAGAATAAAAATAAAATAAAATTAAATTAAAACAAATAAACCAACAAAATATGAATAAATATAAAACCCGAAAGTTATCTAAACCCCACATGTACCTATATGCGTGTATCAATACACTTCTACATCCGCGCATATATACACACACACATTACAGACAGAGACACATAATAGTATTTTTCTTTACTTATGTAGCGTGGTAACCTCTTCGTATATGCAATATTATGCTACTCGACTACAGACGGGTGTATATATATATATATATATATATATATATATATATATATATATATACACATACATATATATATATATACACACACACACATATATATACATACATAAATACATACACATATATATATATATATATACACATATATACATATAAACACACACACAACAGACATACACACATACATACATATATATACATACCCACACATACATACATATATAACATATATATAAACAATATTCGGACATCCATACATTTTTGTAATCTATATTGTTACAACAATTCTATACGAGGCAGCCTATTCTAATAGTTCAGAAATATACATGTATATACATACATCTACATACAATAGACACAGAGATACATCCACATACAAACATACACACAGATATATAGATGCAGATATATATATATATATATATATATATAAACATACAAACATACATGCATACATAAAATACACTTATACATACAAACTCACACAAATATAGACATATACATATATACATGTGTACATGTACCGTGCCACCAAATGATACATCTAAAGTAGAAACAGACATGAACACATTTACTATATAAATTCACTTTTTCTATCAAATTCCACACGTCTAGTTATGTTTCATGGCCCCATCCGCTTGTTACACTTTCCTAAGTTGTAGGTTTTTACCGTAAAAATTGACACTACGTAAAAATTTATATTGAATTCAGCATGAAGTTCATAGGGTTATCCTCATATTTAACAAACCTTCTTTCCATGGTAAGGCAGATATACATAAGATGTATCACGATACAATAATAATATATAATAACATATGACAGAAATCAGAGTATTTAGGTTATACAAACCGAGTATATAAGCTTATATATTGTAGTACTTACCTTCATCTTTGTTTATTCACTCTAATACCCTTATTCCCTTCTCTTCCACTCACCCTTCATTCCTTACTTTCTTTCATCTATTTATTTCTTCATTCAGGTTGTATTTTAACTTGATAAACGAAATAGAAAAATGTATTTGGTGGAAATGTCACTTTTGAAGGTAATTCTTGGCCTGAAGACGTAATCCCCCAACGTGGGTGATTACAGAAACATGTATGCACATATGTAGCCATTAATGTTTGTATAAATAAAATTAATATACCTGCTCTGTTCACTCATTGAGCACTATTTTGGTAGACACATGTTGTTTCATTGGATGTACTTCTAGGAAACTAAACTCTACTGGCTATATAATAATCTTATATATAAATGACTATATGTCTGTCTGTCTATCTCCATATTTTCAAACTCTATCTCCTCCGAAGCTAAAAGTTGCAGAGCGGCGCTATAGGCCTCAAATGACTGGATTTTTATGGGCCATTTTTATGGGTCGGTTAAAATTGTTTTTAAGGGGTAAAAATTGAAAAAAATCTTTTGCACATTCATCTTAATTTATATATACTTGTAAATTTTTTCGGTTTATATGCGTGTCAGGTTGGTACAGTGGTAACGTCACCAGCTTTCAATGCCACAGTTTCCGTTTCGGTTCTAGCTGATGGTACCTAAATGCTTTTTTTTTTACTTTTGATATTACGACTCTATAATATTATGTGCGAAATATGGACAAATTAAACTATCATATTTAAACGTATTTTACGGCCGGCCAAAGCCGGGCACCCCCACCCCACCCTGCTAGTACTATATAATTAAAAGGCGTTTATCTTGGCATTTTTTCTTTTTAAAGATAAGTTTCTTTTTATTATATCTACTGTAAACATGTTAACTGATTTGTCTTCCATTCAGCTAAAATAAAATAAAACGAGCGAAAATACTCCACTCTGACTTCGTAAAGTGGAAGTAATGCTTGGGAGGTTGATCTCTATACACCATTGAACCCTAATTCAGTATAAACCAGACCTTAAAATCAGGGCACTAGCCGAAAGAGAATGTAATGCCTTGGCGGATGATCTTCTCCGACCCAATTGGACCATACTTTAATTAAACAAAGAATGACCTGCCAATAGATTATGTAGGTCTTAGGTTGTCGAAATGATGCCAGAAATTCACCCGGCTGGTATGAAAACTAAATAAGCTTCTAAAGCCAGGTAAATTAAAAAAAAAAAAAAAAAAACTAGGAAAAAAATCTCAAATAAGTGTTCTAATCGCTATATTTCTCTCTCTCTCTCTCTCTCTCTCTCTCTCTCTCTCTCTCTCTATCTCCTCTGTAACTTGTGAATTAAATAGTATTAATGCCTGTGTCGATATTCCCTTTTGTTTATAACAGAATATCCTACTTTTCTTTTTTTTATCTTCAGTCCCAAACCTGATGAATTTTGCACTTTGGGATTAAAAAATCATGCATTTTGGGATTAAAAATATATATGAAAAAACATTCGGGAAATAATTGTTGATTAACTCGGCTGTCGTAATAATAAAAGACAGCCATAGCCGGTTGTTTCGCCGTATCATGATCCTGCGGTATGAATAAAATATTTTCACACAGAGATTTGAAACCCAATCGTTAGATTCCTTATCAGTAGTTGCAGGTGATCTTGCTTCTACGTTAGCGAACTCACTCAGATAGTATAGTAACATATTGTTTGTATGCGCGTTACCGGTTCGCAATTACCTGAAGAATTCTAGTCAATGTAGAAGAGTAAGGCTTTGCGCTAAGTGGAAACCGTCATTTTCTCTGTTAGAGAGTTCATATATATATATATATATATATATATATATATATATATATATATGTGTATATATATATATATATATATATATATATATATATATATATGAAGTTGAATTTTTCTCGCTCTGACATTGATATTAAAAACCTACTTTTTCTGCTTAATTATTAAAACGAACTTCTTAATATACTCAGTCATGAATATGCGAACGACTACATGGAGGGTAACTTATTTTCATATTCCTTTGAAATACGAGCGTTAATTATTCATTTTTATGGTTTCTTGTCATATGATTGGTTTCGTTTTTCTGAGTATTATTCATACATGGTTTTTACATTCTAATGGCATATCTAAGGCACATGATAGGGTCTGGCACAATGGTCACTTCATAAGATTTCCAGCTGTAGAATAGCTGGAAATCTCCTCCCAACAATCAGATCCTTTTTTCTGAAAGGTCTATCCAAGTGGTCGTTGATGTTCACAGTATTAACGCTGGCGTGCCTCATGGATCCATCCTGAGCCCAACTCATTTCCTGATCTTCATCAACGACCCCCCAAATCACATTCTTTGTTCCTTTGTCGACATCTATACAGACGATACTACCATCTGCATTTACAACAACACTTCAAAAGCCGATAAAAATTATCTCTCCTCCGACCCGGAGCGTGCGGTACAATGAAGTGCTCGACTTCGACAAACTTCTGAGACTGACGTTGACCTCTAACCTGAAATGAAAAACCTACATCAGATCCGTTGCCAAAATCACTGAAAAGATGGCGGGATCGTTCTACCGCTCCGGAAAGTATCTCACTCCCGACGCAATCCCCTACCTGTGCAAGAGTCAATTACATCCTAAGGTGGAGTACTGTCGCCACGTCCGAGGAAGAGTTCGTCAAAGCACTCTTTTCTGTATTGACAAAGTAGAAAACCATCTCGGAAATTTACTGGCCGATGTCATTGTCGTCTTCCTACTCCCTCTTTTTCACAGAAGAGATGTTGCGAGCCTATCTCTGCTCTATCAATACTTTTATGGTAAATGTTCGACTGAGCTCCGATCTATTGTCTCTCTCCATAAAACATTTATAGCAAATACTCGCCTAGCTGAAACAATCGCCAACAATGTTTTTTCACTCCCTGTCTGTGCCCAAAAACTAAACGAAAATTCCATAAGCAAAGTTTTTTTCCTAGAACTGTCCGTCTGTTGAACTCAATACTGTCAGTCTGCTTCCCGGCTGACTATAACATAGTCGTCTTCAAGTCTAATGCGATAAATTCCATTTAGATACGCAAGTGCCAACGTTACTGGTCTTGTTTCACCGTCTATCTGAGAGTTAACATCTTTTCTTTGAATGGCCTCCTGCTCTGGATAAGAGGTAACCCTCTAAGTAATATATATATATATATATATATATATATATATATATATATATATATATATATATATATATATATATAATTTAAGATACACAATAAACTTCTTACGATTTTCTTGAAAGTGGACGACATGTTAGATTTATGAAAAAATAAATCGCATCCATTTTCGTCTGTGAAAATTAAACAGGAAATAACTCTCATAGCTTAAAGGGAAAATAACTTTCAACGCTTAAATAAATAAACTTACTTTCATTTTAAAAGGTAACTGGTTTCGGAAAATAATTAAAAATAAACTAAATACTAATAAAAAAAACATTAAATAAATCAACTTTAAATAATATTTCTAAACTGGACAGTTCAAACAATTCTATGATAACAAACAAAAACATTAATAAAAATTGATTAAAATAGATTTTCTTTAATGTAATATGCTAATGGGGTTACTTCTTGAATGTAAGTTTTCTTTGAATAAATAGCAGAAATAGAAATCATTCTGGAATAGAAGTGCATAAACGTTCGTTTTCAGCATGAAAATTAATTTGTGAAACAGTGTATATTTTGTGCATATTAATCAAGTTGTGAAAGAACAAAAACACACAAGAATACGATTTTATTATAGCACACACACACACACACACACACACACACACACACACACACACACACACACACATATATATAATTATATAAATAAATAATATATATACAGATATTTCATTGACAGCGGGCCAATGTTCGAACGTTCTGTTCGAGTGTAAAAAATAATTCGCCATATTCGCGAACGTTTTCGACTTCCATGAGTCGTCTTCAGCCGAGTGATGAATTAAAGCTTGCGTTTAGTGAATTTTTTGAAAAGTCGATTAAAATCGTTTAAAATCGTTACAAGCATTTGAGTGTGCCTTCCTCCCTCATATTGAGCCTGATTAGTTTTTATGCGAATGAGTAGGGCTTCCATGATTGAGAGGCGCGGGTTACAACGTGAGGCAGTTAAAATAGCGGTGCTTTATTTTTATTAATAAAGAAAACCATTTTTTTTTTTAGCGAATTATAGTTTTTCCAATGCCCCCATGTTAAAATTGGTTTTCTAAAATCTAAAAGTTTGAATTATTTGGAGTTCCCTCCCTTGTTCCTTCAAACTATATTCAAGATGGCGTCCCGACATCATAGCTGTTCGCTTAGTCATTACATCTGATTTTCTTATTTTAAATACTAATAAACTTACTCAATCAATATAACTGATTTTTGGAATACGATATTTTCTTTCTGTCAAGGCTGTATACATTATGCAGATTTTTTTTTATATGGTGTGCGGATGTTCTGGGAAAACACCGATAAGGGTTTATGAGATGGATGAGTTGTCAGGAGCATGTTCGAATACTTGCGAGAACAATTCATGACAGGAATCTGTTGATATTAGATTTGAGTTGTTTTACCGTCTTCATTTTTGATTTTAAAACTCGTTAAATTCCATTCCAAATTTTACGTTTTGCAGAGAAAAAAGTTCCTGATTTGTTTGTTTGTGTGTGGCGTAATAAAAAGTACAAATACTGTTGTCGTTAGAAAAAAATAACAGTAACGGAAATGTAATTCGACTGGCCTAGGATTCAAACATTAAATTATTATTATTTATCAATTTTAACTCAAATTATAATTTTATTTCAGGACTGAATTTAATACAATTTAAGTTCAACAGTCAATTTTCAACAAAATATGATCTCCTCTACCCCCTTAACAAAAACAATAAAAAAGCGAAATATGTGATACATTTCAATGGTCCCTATTCTACAATTGAGCAGCACAGTATTTACAATATGTTGCGTGACATCAAAACATAAAAAAAACACGAGGACTCATATGGAAACACGTGTAGAGACTTATGTTTACGTATATATAAATTACAGTAAGTAGGTTGGTTGAGAGAGAGAGAGAGAGAGAGAGAGAGAGAGAGAGAGAGAGAGAGAGAGAGAGAGAGAGAGAGAGAACTGTATTTCATTTAAGTAAAAGCTGCCTTTCATACTAAACCGTGGATCTGCCCTCAGCTACGAATCCGATAACCTAGAACTGCTGTGAAAACACCATGTTATTTTTTGTCGTAATAAAGTAGAGTTAAGCTCAGTCCAAGGACGTGCATCCTGCCAGGCATAACCTCTTTTTTTTTTAAGGCGTTAGTTTATTGCCGATCGCGTGAAACGGAAGCGCTCTACCGGGGAATGTCAACAAGTCCGTTCATGGCTGTTTTTGTAACAAGCCAAAATGCCCTCCTTTCTCTGGGGAGCCGGCTTTGGATGTTCCGACCTTGCGTCATATTTTGCTGCAGTACAAAATAGTCTCTCGCTCCTAGAAAAGGTTCAAAAGAGAGTCGCAAATCTGATAGGTCCTGAACTGTCATCTAAGCTTCAGCCCCTGTCCCATCGACGAAATGTTGTGTTCTTCTGCTTGTTCTGCAAATATTTTAATGGTGAATGCTCTGACGAACTGCAAACACTTGTGCCTCACGCCGTAAACACCCTCGACAAACCCGACAGGCAGCTAAATCCCACCCCCACACAGTAGAGATCCCTAGGTGTAAAATATCTTTCTACTCCAGTAGTTTCTTCCCCAGAACCACTAGACTTTGGAATTCCATTCCAGGTCCCTGCTTCCCCAACTGTACTGACATGCAGAAGTTCAAGTGTAACGTGAACCGACATTTTGCTGCCCAAATCCCTACATAGTACCCAGTAGCTGTTGCCCCTGATAATAGCCCCCTACACCAAAGTTTGGAGTGAAAATGTAATTAAAAAAAAAAATGTAAACAGCAGATTTGGGTCTTCTCCGTTTAATGTCCTACCCTCTCCATGTTTCACTCGTAGGATCTGTTCGTTCGTTTGTCATGATATTATCCTCCAAAGCAATACCGCCTCCTTGGAGAAGTAGTAGTATATATTCGTTCGCATCCTCCCAGGGATTAGCTTGTTCTGGAGAGGAGCGGGGAGAGAGCTAGGGTGAAGGTTGGGGTTAGAGACTATGTAGTCCCCAAAATTTCAATTAATGGCTCGCCTTAAACGAAAAAAAAAATGTTACTTTATATTAATGAAATGAATGATGTATGAATAATATTAAAACAAGTAGAGAAATCAATCCTGACATTTTAAGCATCAATGTAACAAAGCCGCTGACGCTGGGAGCAGCAGCAGCATAAAGATATACAGGCCGGGTGCGCAAAGTATCGCTACAACAGAGACAGAAGGACGTATGGCCGGTGTTCGAAGCGGAGGTAGTCGAGACGATTTCAGAGAAAGAAAGGTAGTGGCGTAGTAACTATTTTGATGGAAGATGACTCCCTTTCTGTTGACTAAAGACGGTCGTTTTCGGGTTAACATGGGTGAGAATATTTCAGAAAACTATGGATGATACTTTAATAATCTGAAAAAAAAAAAAAGTTGTGAATAAATCAGTATGATATGTTTAAGTAATAACAACGCACATAAAACAATAGTACAGTAGAACCCCGGGATACGGCATTAAAAATTAGTAAAAAAAAATACAGTACAATATATAAAACACATGTATATAATCATATAACATTATAAATAACACCGTAAGGCGGGGTAAATGCTGTAAAAAGTGGCCAGAAAAGCATCCCATTTCACATCGTAACCCCCCCCCAAAAAAAACCCCGTATTCTAGTGCCACCGTATCCTAGATTTCTACTGTACTATGATTTAAAATGAACCTCCTACAAACTGTAAAAATTGTTCTAAAAGTATTTTAATGGTGGATGCTCCGACGAACTACAAGCACTTGTACCCCCTCAACTTAAATACCCCCGACAAATCCGACACACAGCTAAATCCCACCCCTACCCAGTAGAGATCCCTAGGTGTAAGAAAGCCTTCTACGCCAATAGTTTCTTCCCCAAAACTGCTAGACTTTGGAACTCCATTCCGGGATTCTGCTTTCCCAACTGTACAGACATGACGTAAAGATATACAAATGACCAGGCCGGATGCGCAAAGTGTTGCTACAGCAGAGACAAAAGGATGTGACCGGTGTTCGAAGCAGAGGTAGTCGAGACGTATTCAGAGAAAGAAAGGTAGTGGCGTAGTAACTATTTTGGGCATCCAGGGCGGTCGTAAGACCCCCCACCCCCACCGCCGGCCGTTAATAATCAGTTAACCTTCAACATTCCAAAAAGTCCTCAAAATATTTAGTTTCATGGAATTACAATAAAGGATCTAAAATCCGTTTAAAAAACAGTTTTACATACATAAAACACAAAAACATATTACGACTATTAACACTCATTCAGTTTAAGCGTAATATGAACAGACATATTGCTACTCAACTCCCTACATAGTATCCCTGCAACTTATGTCCCTGATAGTAGCCCTCTACTTCAAAGCAAGCTAGTCGACATTCCTCGGTTGGTGTATCTTGGACGATTAGTAAAAAACTAAACGTTTTTTAGAGGGAGGACAAAGCCTGGGAGGGTGGGCCTCCGAGAACTGCACAGGACTGGTTAACAGGGAAAAAGTCATATCAAAATATTTACAAAAGAAAAAAAAATCCCTGACTGAGTTTGCGTCTTTTTAAACAAAACACATTCTGAAGGGCTGAATTCTATATAGTCGTTGTCATCCTCGGTTTGAAACCTTTTTTTTTTTTTTTATAAAACATATAAAATATTTCTTGTATGTTGTTCTAGTTCTAGCAGTATACGATTGGGATAGGTCCACAAGTTGAATAATCTAGGTCAACGGTGGGGGGGGGGTAGTCTCAGACCAAAGTACACAACAGAGGAGCATTAGGTAATGGGGGAGGGGTCGTAGAGGTGCGGTAGGACAGAAGCATGAAGTATAACGACTTCAAATGGAAGGCATAAAGTTTAGAGTTCCCCTGCCCCCGTAAATTTTCTTTTCTTGAAAATCATATTCACAGATAGATTGTGGGTTTTTGTGCTGGTAAAGAGATAGATTTGTTTCCCCTCCCTGAAGAGGCCGTTGACCCTTTGACTACCAGCTTGCTCTTGGTGGGCGGATAAAGTTTGATATTTATAATACAAAAATATGGAATGGTAGAAAAAACAACGTTATTCGACTTTTGATGCCGCTAGACTCTCCCTTTTAGATAGGTCCCCCAAAAGAGTCTCCAATCTAATAGGTCTTCTACTATCGTCCAAGTTCCAACTTCTGTACCATCGCCGTAATGCTGTATCACTGTGTCTGCTTTCTTCCTGATAAAATGTGATCTGATGAACTCATAGCACTTGTGTCTCTCTCGGCGTATACACTCCTAATCCATCAAGCAGCAAGATCTCATCTCTTTAATTTTGATGCCCCCTAGATGACGGAAAGCCTTCAATTCTAAAAGTTTCTTCCTTCAAACTGATAGACTTTGGAATTCCCTTCTGTTTCCTGCTACCTTGACTGAAATGAAAATGTACTATGAATAGACATCTTACTGCTCAATTCCTCACAGTCCACTGTTAGACACGATCCTAAATAATAAACCCTTATGTTACAAGTGGCAATATGCTTTGTTTAAAGGGGGAAAGAGTAAAAAAAGATATTGGTCATGAAAATGAATATCACGGACTGCGAAAATTTGCACCGGGATTCAACTACTTAGAACGGTAGAACGATCCAACCATTTCCTAATAAATCTAAGCACAAGAGATTGAATATTTTCTTGGTCTTCTAACTTTCACAGAATTAATTCGTTTCACGAAATTTTGCATGGCGTTATCTGACCATGGACTCAGAAAACTGCCTCAGCTAATTTTTTTTTTTTGCGGAAAAAGTCAACCTCTGCTCACGGCATCTAAAATGCTTAAAATAGAAATTATTTTTCAAATATCTAGGTATATTTACTTAAAAAGAGGTTCTAATGACCTCAAGAAATGTCCTTGTTTCCCCACTCCGAGGTTGGTTGACAAATGACTTCTAAAATTTGCAAACATCTTTATTTTTCGCAAATTTACTAAAGTAATCCCCCAAAATCTAGTCTGGGCAAAATACAATTTACCCCCCCCCCCCAAAAAAAAGAAAATTGTAACAAAGATTTCTCAACTGATTCTGGTAAGTTTTAATGTACTTTTAACAAACTAATATTCAGGTTGAGGGGGTATTTTCACTATACTGACTCTACTAATCTCACGAAAGTTGTGATTAATGACTATTAGCATTCTTCAAGTAATACAGATCGCATGGGGGGATTTATTGTCCACTTTATTTTTGTTTTATTTCCTTTCTGTCTTGTCTGATTATTCATGAAGCTTTCTAGAAGTTTCATTCGTTTATTGTATTTTACCCTATTTTATGTTTTGTTTCTTTTGTTGGATTGGTTTCTTTTTCTTGTTATTTTTTTCTTATTTTGTGTCATTTTAATGGGAAATTATTTGTATCCTTTTTTTTTTCTTTGTAAATTTCTTCTTCGTTTGAATTATTTGAATCTTTCTTTCAATCACCTTTTCTTTTGTTTCGTTATCCTTATTTTTGCTTGTTTTGTGGTTTTATTTAGTTTTTATTCATTCTTTCTTTGTTTTTATATTTATTTATATTATTATATTGCTAGTTCCTCTATTTCTCCTATCAGATTTTCTTTCTTTCCTTCTTTCTTTCCTTTTTTCCTTCTTTCGTTCTGCCTTCTTTCCTTCTTTCTTTCTGTCTTTCACTCCTTTCTTTCCTACTTTTTCTGCCTTCTTTCCTTCTTCTTTCCTTTTCTTCTTTCTTTCGTTATTTCTGCCACCTTTCCTTCTTGCTTACTCTTTTTCATGCTTTTTCTTCCCTTCTTTCTTTCTTTCTTTCACTCCTTTCTTTCCTACTTTTTCTGCCTTCTTTCCTTCTTCTTTCCTTTTATCTTCTTTCTTTCGATATTTCTGCCACCTTTCCTTCTTGCTTACTCTTTTTCATGCTTTTTCGTTCCTTCTTTCTTTCTTTCTTTCTTTCTGCCTTCCTTCCTTTCTTCCTTCCTTCTGTCTTTCTTTCCTCCTTTATTTTTCTTTCTCTTTTCTTTTTTCTTCTTTACTTCTTTCTTGATTCTTTACCTCTTCCTTTTCTTTCTCTCTTCTGTCTTTCCTTCTTTCTGCCTTAGTCTCTTCTTTCCTTCTCCTTTCCTTTTCTTTCTTTCTTTCTTTCTTTCTTACTCTAATTTATCTTTTCTATCTACTATTAGTATTTCACTTTCTTTATATTTCATTTTCTTTCTTTCTTTTTTCTTCTTTCTTTCTTTGTTCTTTTCTTCAATACTTTATATAGTTACTATTTCTCTTTCTTAAATTGCATTTTCCTTCTCTCTTTCTTTCCTCTTTCTTTCTTTATGCTTTGAATATTCCCTTCTTCTATTGTTATTTCTTTTTCTTCTCGTATTTCATTTTCTCTTCTTCCCTTTTCTTTCTTTCAGTCTTTCTTTTTTCTTTTTCGTAGTGTGTCATGTTATTATATCTCATTTTCCTCATCTTTTTCTTTGTTTTTTTTTCTTCCAATCTTTCTTTCTATTATTAGTTCTATTCTTTCTTATATTTCATTTTCGCTCTTCTTTATTGCTTCATTCTTTTTTATCACTTTCAATCTTTCTTTTTTTCCATTCTTAGTTCTTTACTGTCTCCTTTTTCATTTTCCTTTCTTTCTTCTTTTCCTTCTTTATTAATTTCTATTGTTTTTTTCGTATTATTTTATTTAATTTTCCTCCTTTTTGTCTTCTTTCTTTCTTTCTCCTCTTTCTCTTTCGAACTTCCTTTCTTTGTATTGTTCTTCCTTTTCCTCCCTTTGTTTCTTTCTTCTTTTCCATCTTTCTTTCTTTATATTGTCAGCACTTTTCAAATATTTCATTCTCCTTCTTTTCTTTTATTCTTTATTTCTATTTTTAATTCTGTTATTTCTTTTATTCAATAAACCTGCTTACTTTATTTCTAAGAGTTTTTTTTCTAAACAACAAAACAAAACTCAAACCATCCGCCATCTTATTTGTTCAGATGCTGTTGTCCTTGTTTTTTTTTATTTTATTTGTCATTGATTTTAACGCCAATTTTTTCCCTAAAATAAATAAATGCAAAAATCCTAACGATCTTTCCCAATCGGTTTATTTTATTTACTTATTTTATACTATTCAACTCCTTTTCATAAATTAGACACAAGGTCAAATGCACATTTCACAAAAGTAAGACGCATTGGATTCGAACTTGAAACGCCCAGAATTTCAATCTGTGTTGTTAACCACTTAGCCACCGTCATCTCGCTGATAGTTATTAATTAACATTCAGGTTGCTATTTTGGAATCTATGGTTGCTTTACATACATACGTAGATACATACATACATACATACATACATATGTACATACATACATATATGTGTGTGTGTGTATATATATATACATATATGTATTTATGTGTGTGTGTATGTATATATTTTTTTATTTAAGAAAATCAAATATTATCGAACGTTTTATCGAAGCTTTAGCCAGACGCCATCTTATTTGAGAGATAACGCCACTAACGACCCCTGGCGGAAATATGAGTCAACAAGGGCAGTACATGCAGACCATCGAATATTTTATCAATGAAGTACTTTTTTTTGAAGATAAAACAAATTTTACGATTTTTAAATATTCGTTGTTTACTTTACGTTTAATAATAAAGTTGAATAAATGGCACTTCTACACTATTGGAACCAAATTTCAGAAATAATAATGCTGAATTTCATATGAAAACAATGGTAGCTACATATTCCTACTATTTTTAAGATGATTATATCCAAAAATTACGAAAATCGATATGGTAGAAAATTTTTAATTAAAAAAAATAAAAAATAAAAATTGATGAAGATGGACAAAGAGTTCAAAAGGGAGGTAATTTACCGTTTCGATTTAAACAAGATGCCGGCAATTTTTCTCCTGCCACCACGATTAAAGTTGTTTTTTTTTTTAATAATTCAGTAATATTTCAGGTAATTCCGACTGCGTAATTTGGAAATTTGTAACTTACAGGGTGACCCAAAAAAAAACGGGCCCTAACTCTAATTAGGCCCCGTTTCTTAGTGTTTTGCTCGAATGAAATGAAATTTTGGTCATAACTAGTTTATTATATTCAAAACATCACATTAAAACACAAGGATCTTTGGCCTTTTTTTTTCTCTGTTCTACAGCATATGTTCGAGATGGCCTCCATTTAGCTTTTGTTTTTTTGGGGTCACCCTGTATTAGAATTGACAAAAAAAAATCAGTTGAAACCATTGTTTTTTTTTATATAAAAACTATTTATCGACTACAAAATTTCGCTCCAATAGTATAGAAGAGTTAAATAAATCATACACGATTTTTTTTTCCAAAACTGTATGTCATAAATGTTAATGTTAAAAAATGTGGTAAATTATTACTATAATAGGCATCCGTATCCTTAGCTAATGGTGAAGTGAAACATATTTATTGTGCTAAATAAAGAAACACAGTGTAATGGGTAGCAGTCGAAGTACATTTCAATGAGTGGGTGAAAATGACACCAAATGAAATGATAAAAAAAAAACGAAATATCGACATAGACTCAATAATTAAATCAATTAATGCTAGTGAAGCTAAACATTTTTATTGACCACGTCACGGGTAAATGTAGAGTGAAAATGAATTACAAAATAGTTTTTTTTTGTACAACCGTTGTTATTAATCTATCCCGATCAAGTAAATAGGGGATGATTGCATTTTACTTTATATATAAGACAGGTATATACTCATTGCAAGTATTTTTTTTTTAATGAAATAAAATCTTGTCAGAGTGATCGACTACTCGAAGAGCCTAATGCGTTACTGTTGAGTTCAATTAAAAATTAGTCTTTGTGGAGAAAAGGGATAAGCGGGCTAAATCACTGTTGTTAGTAATAGATAAAATATATAATATAATTATTGATTGAAAACTACAAATAAAACTAAAATCTATAGATCATCCCCGTAAGTGTATTTTATGTTCGAAAAAAATATCTGCACATTTGACATGTGTTTTTTTTTTACGGTAATCGAAAAAAAAAAACAAAACAAAGAAAACAATAACTTTATAATAAAATATTTAAAGATTTCTAAAGAATCAGAATCGATATCGGTAATTGTATCGGAATCGGGAATTTAGTAAGGAATAAGTACTTGTATCGGGATCGGGATCGGGAATTTAATACAAAATCGGTAATTGTATCGGAATCGGAAAAATATTGGAATCGTCCCATCATAATTATATATATATATATATATATATATATATATATATATATATATATATATATATATATATATATATATATATATATATATAATTTAAAGGAGATTAGAACAATAGTCTAAAGAGCAGAGTGTATTTTAATGTAATAGTGAAATTACTAGTTTAATTAAAATACAGGAAAGAAAAAGTGCTCGTTGTAATTTACATCACATTACTATATATATATATATATATATATATATATATATATATATATATATATATATATATATATATATATATATATATATACTGCATATTTCGGCGTATAAGACGGCCCTTAAAGTTAAGAAATCATCTTTAAAAACCAATATTTCATAAGATACCAGGTGTTGCAATCTCTAGACTAGGCTAAACAAACATGGTTTCATGATTTAGCATGCGTCTTATACAAACGATATATGATACATTTATTAAAATTTGTTCCGATTTTATACCTCGTCCTATCTTACAGTCGCCTTATACGCCGAAATATACGGTTTATATATATATATATGACTACTTCATTTAATCACATAAATTAATATTCAAAAATATTATTTTTTATGTAAAATTTAAGTATTTACTTCAACAGTGCTCAATACATAGGTAGAGCTAGGTAGTATGTTATAAATATATATGTATGGTAATTAAGCTAGACAGAATATAAGGCATAGCGTGGATGAAACGCGGAATATTCTGTGTAACTTAATTGCTGTGTGTGTGTGTGTGTGTGTGTGTGTGTGTGTGTGTGTGTGAGAATATTCTCACCAAGTATCACTCTGGTATTTGCTTTGGTATATTCTTTAATTTGACGACACACCTCTGTTTGTACAGTTACGCAAAGCCATAAACCAAGACAGGCATAATGTCGGTTTTATTAATATAGAGAATTCAGTTTCCCCATAAGGATCGCTATTAATTCAGACAGAGTAAAATTTGCTTCGGTATAGAACGCCCCCCCCCAACACACTCCTCCAATGATAGATATTAAACGCTGATCGCGCGTAAATGACCGGGTTCCAGTCGAGAGGTTTTTTTCGACCCCCAAACCACTAGAATCTGGACCGTTGTTGGGGTGGCTTGTTCTCTCATGATTGATTGGTTCTGTTCAGTTTTGGGAGGTTCATCTTCCCAGTATTTACCTTCACGCCCTTTGAGAACGAGTTAGTTTATTGTTAATCGCCTGAGGTGCCCCTGGCCGGAAACGTCAACAGCATTTTTATTTTCATTTTTTTTTGCGAGCCAAAGTGTTCTCTTTACTAGGACACCGGCTTTTAAAACCTCACTTTCCCAACCTTGTGTAACATCTTTGTGTCGAGGGAGAGAGATAAACATTGCGCCCGTGATCAGGTTGGTTTGCGGATTCATCCACGCACGCAACGTCAAGAGTTACCAATTTGGTTAATAAAGCAAACGATAGCGTCTATTGACCGCTTTTGAAACTAGGGACAATCGCACAATAAAAATTGCACCCGAATTGCCAAGAAAGCAAATAATTAGCCGTGAGAAAAAAAAAAAAAAAAATAGCTGAATTCAGAAGAAGAAAAAAAATAATAATGCGTCATTAGTAAAATATTATATTCTCTCTTTTTTTCTTTACTCTCCGATTGTTTTCCTACTAGTTTTTTTTTTAAATATTAATATTATTACTTGTTTGACTTTCTTCTGTCTCACGCTTCCTCACATCTTTCTTTCTTTCTCTCTTTATCTCTACATCCCTCCTCCTTTCTCTCCTCTCTTTCTCTCTGTCTCCTTCTCTCCCTATCGCTCATATATATATATATATATATATATATATATATATATATATATATATATATATATATATATATATATAGTCATCCACATACAGTACTGTTTCGCTGTTTTACAGTTCATCAGCGCGGCTAGACAAGCAACTACCTCAAGCTAGGATCGAACCCGATCGCCCAAACGACAGTCGGAGTTTCTAACCTTTGTGCTATACGGCTGCTGCTATGCGGGGAGTGAATTAATAATGTTTTGACATTGTCCAAAGTACCTAAGCTATATATATATATATATATATATATATATATATATATATATATATATATATATATATATATATATATACAAATATTATTATATCATTAAAATATTATTATATTATTAATATATATATATATATATATATATATATATATATATATATATTTATATATATATATATATATATATATATATATATATATATATATATATATATATATATATATATATATATATATATGGTCGGCTGGATCATCCATTGAGCTCCGGTTATGTTCTTTGAATCAGAAAAAATGAGTTTGCAAATCCACCCCTCCTCCAAAAAGAAAAAGAAAAAACATCTTCAAAACAAACCTACTTACAATGAATGCATATTACACTGTTCCTTGCCAAAATTGCCATCATACATAGGTTAATGAAACCCAACGTCGATTAGAGAAAAGGCTCGACAAACATAAAAGAGATATAAGAAATAGCAATTCACTGAATGCATTATTCTCCCATTCGTTGCAACATAATCATACTTTTGACTTCAAACAAGCAAAAATAGTTAAATTTATTTCAAATAAACCGCGACGGAGACTTCTTGAATCAGCGATTATCGCAAATTCAAGCAAAATTAAACAACGTGGAGGTTTCTATAACGTATCGTCATTAATAAGTAAACTTTTATTAAAAATATATAATTTAATTTTAGACACAGGTTAACACTCTCACACCATAGAAAATACCTCCTATAATAATCATTACATATATATCAGTCAATAAATTACATAACGAAATATACTCATTTCATTTCAATTGCACATCAATATTTGAATTATAACGGACATATTTGTTCCAAAAGGAATATAAATTGCATTATATCTTTTTAAATATATTAACGGCTACATAATGCTATAAAAAAATCTTACTCTTTTTCACAACGCTATGCCCCCTTTTAATATTCAACGACTTTTTTTGTTTCTGAAATGTAACAGGGACATACATTTCATTGCATCAAAAATATATTTTCAAATATTTGTACTGACGTTTTGTTTTCTTAATTTCATTCATCCAGAGGAAGTCTCGCAATAAAGACGAAACGTTCATGAACACATAACTTGGATGGTTCTTTTTTATCTCTCTATTTCGTTGGAATACTATTTAAATTATTTTCATAGAATGGAAATATGTCACAAAGTTTAACAAGGTTTTTTAATATAGATCCATAGAATATTGTGATAAGTATTTCAGTGTGAACAGGTATGGTATAATAAATTATGGGGGTTATCTATTTTATTTTTACTTTCATCATATTTTGCTTTGGTTTTGATACCCCCAAATTCGAACATATCTCTTTACAACCCTTCCTTTTCATAACCTATCATACTTTCATAAATCAGATCAGAGTCCATTTTCTGTAGGATTTAAACCCAGTCAACGACGGGTACTTTTGCTATATATATATATATATATATATATATATATATATATATATATATATATATATATATATACATATATATATATATATATATATATATATATATATATATATAGTAAATTATAAAATATATGGCGATTAAGCTACACTGAATATTCCGCGTTTCATCCACTCTAGGACTCCTCAGGCTTATGCGCGAATTTTGTGGTTGTCTATCGTTTTTATATACGCACATTCTATTGAGATTTTAGTTACCGGACAAAGGCCTATTTTACCACTGGTTGACCTGTTCCTTTGTGTGTGCTCTATTTTGCCTGGATATCTTGTTTCTTGACCTGTTTTAAATCTAGGTTAGGGACTTTTTATGTTAGTTTATATATATATATATATATATATAAATATGTATATATGTATATATGTATGTATGTATATATATATACCGACATTTAAACAAATTGCCGAAATATCTATGACGCTTAAAACGCAGGCCTGATTTCCTTTGATATATAAGGTATTTATTTAAATAAGCATAGTCATGTAAACATGCAATATATTTGATATTTTTTACTTCAACATTCGCCCCCCTACCTTCCTTTCTTCTTGCTCCTACAAAACGTCTCGAACATTTTTCCTCAGTTTTTTATTTTTAATTCCAGCATTTTGTTGTTCAACGTTTTTAAGTCACGCAGCGTAGATGTTCGTTACGCCCACGCTGCTTAACCTTATTCTAGTAGAGGATGCATAACATGTGTGTGAGGACAGATTGTATGAATAACATACACGAAAACGATTCCAATTCACTATTCTGACCTCGACGACCAGTGGCTTTGTTGCCGTCGGGCTGAGGTATTGTTCTCTTTCGTTCTAGCAATATTGCAATGAATATGGATACATTCGGGTTCTTCCACAAGGAATATTATTGGTTGCTGTAAGCCATAAAGACGGACAGATATATTAGCCTGGGAGAGGCGTTGAAAGATACGCCGAAAGCCTAAAGCTTAAGCATATTACCAGCTACGACTAGGAATAATCGTTAATTAAGGTGACTTGCCAGATTGTACGACTCGATTATCGCAGCTAATACCGCACAGCTTTTTTAAACCAACATATCCATACAATCTATCCTTTCTAGCAACATATTAAGCAGCTTCCTCTTTCCAAGTTTTACATTCTCTGCCAAAAGGTATTTGTTTCTTTATAATCGCCTGAAGTGTCCCTACCTGGGTGTACTGACGACATAACTCAGGCATTTTTTGTAGGCCAGAATGTGCTTCTTCTAGTATGCTGGCTTTTATAAAACCTCACCTAACCTAATATGTAACTGTTCGGAGAGGATGCAAATAAACACGTACGTGTCCTTTTTGGTTTGGGAGCAAAGTGTAGTATCCGTTGTGATACCAAAACTTCATCTTTTCTGTTAGTGAAGAAGGAATTATTCTAGATTAAGGCAATTTTTTAGTCTTATCTCAATTCAGAGTGCCTTCTTTTAATAAGTTGGATTTTCCCCACATTAAAATCTGACATGATGCCTAGTTTGCGTTCTCGGGTTGGAGTGGGCTAAGTAAGTAGCCTTCTGGCTGAAAGAGTTAAGAAGGCTTTTAACAGTTTTTTTTTGTTGTTTTATTTTTGTAGTCTCAATCCTCGCATCCACCGAATTTGTACACACACACACACACACACACACACACACACACACACACACACACACACACACACACACACACACACACACACACACACATATATATATAATTATTTATAGTTAGAATTATTTCCGCCTTTTTAAGAAGTAAGCTTTTTTAACACTTGAGCATTTTGTGTGAAACAAAAAGTCCGTCAGTTAGCCTACATACGAGATCACGACTTCTCGGTCGCTTGATCACTGTAGATCGTTCTTAATAACGTTTATGCCTGTATTTGGTTTTATAAATATTAAATTTCATCTAATTCTCGTTGCGATTGGCGGTGGCCTAGGGGTTATATTGCTTGCTAGTGGAGTCAGAGATGGCTTCGTGGCCGAGTTTTAATCCGACGTCCAGCGACAATCGTGGCGTCCTGTACTGATAATTCCGAAATAATGTAGCACTAGTCTGCCGGTATAAAACATAATTACAATATATATATATATATATATATATATATATATATATATATATATATATATATATATATATATATATAGCTTTCACACTCACTTATTTTTTGTTTTAAATAGAAATTGGGTGGAGGTACTTAAATTCTTTTAAATTTTTAAAACGTTTATTGAAAACAACAATCATTTCACACAGAAGAAATTGACTATGATGGAAAATACCAGTGAGGATAATGACCTTCACAGAACAATCCATACAATATGAATTAAATTGTTTTTACCATAACCTAAACCTAAACAGTTTTGTTTGAAGTTTATAGGGGACAACAAAAATATGCTTTCTAAAACATTAAATATGGTTTCTGCACTTCATTATATTGTAAGGAAACATTTTTGTAGGAAATTCTTCTTTTTTGCGAATAAATCATTGGTTTATATTCCATCCAGGAAACGTCGGGACACGGGCCCTGCTAGTTTATAAATAAAATATAATTAGAATAAAATCTCTGCTAAGAGTAAGATAGACGTTCTTCCACTTTCTTGATTGCCTTGTGCCTATTTTTTCTTAAACATGTGTATGTTTTTAAATATCTTTGCAAATAAATACTTAGGTGTAGCGTAGCAGTCAACACTCGCTACAATCACAGGCAGGAGCTACTCTTCACGACTCGAGATTTGAAATCCATTTTCTCCCTGGCTTGTCCAATCACAAGCCAGATCTCTATCACGTGACAGAGTATATAAGAGGCGAAATCTGAAACTCTCAACCCTCTTTCATTCTGACCCTGCCGGGCAGCAGACTTCGCCTGGGGCTTTGGCCCCCAGGCTGAATGAGAGTATTACAAGCTAACAAGGTGACCTTTCAAACTCCCATTTTTTCCATTTGCGGTACCCAAACGAGCATTCTTTATTATGCTAAAGAACATAGACCCCCCCCACACACACGCGCGACAACACGTGAACACACTGAAGACTTTGCCCGTTTTTTCTTTTAATCGACTTCCTTCGACCCGGCGACTACTAGCTATAAACACGTGTGGACTGAGCTGTTCTCTCATCAACCAGCCGGCAATATATTAATTCTATTCTTACACAAGAACACTTCAACCCACACACCTGTTTCTCTCTTATACTAACACCACTAACGAAGATGACAAATAAAGTTGTTTTTTAAATGTTAAAATGATACTTCTTTCCGTTGTCTTCATTATTAACTAAAGTAGTGTCTGCTCTGTTTACGGTCGGAAGAGGGAACTCCTTTCGTGAGGCAATTTTAATTTTGATATATTCTCGGTGTTTTCTGTTGATAATGACGAAGTACTGTCGCCGAGTTCGAAGTCATACAAAATAAATAAATTAATTAATTAAAATTGTATGCATTTCTTTTTTATTATTATTTTCATCTTCGTTGTGAAAGGCTTATGCGCCCCTAAATTGTATTCCGAAAGAAAATTGCTGGCAATTTATTTAAAAGTATACATCAATTTATTAAAACATGCAAAGTTTTGTATAAAATATTGTAAAAATAGCAATCTAAATGAACTAATCATTATTTTCATGACAGTCGGTTTTCTTCAAACTCTACATTTGAACCAGCAAACAACTCTCTCCCTGATTTTCCTTTGCAGACTGACACCACACTAGATGACCCGAAAATCACCTCTTCTTAAGTGCATGATATCATAAAAAAACTAAACACCTCAAAAGCATGTGGACCCGATCTTATCTTGGCTTTACTATTAAAAAAAATGCTCCACTGAGGTTGCTCCAGTCCTCTCCAAACATTACAACAAATGCCTAACCGGATCTTGCTTTCCTGACTACTGGAAAACTACTTCTGTGTTACCAGTTTTCAAAAATTATGGCGAAAGAACTGACCCATTAATTCATTGTCCCGTTAGCTCCCCCTTCTTCTCGTCAAAATATTTGAGTCCCTAATTAATCAAGCTCTAGTCCATCACCTTACAGTTTCTAAATTTCCGACTAACCAACAATATGAATTTAGGCAAGGCGTTCTACAGCAGATATCCTAACTTTAATTTCCGAACGCATATACCATACATTGTACAAAGCAGGAGAAAGTAAGGCAGTACCCTAGATATATTTAAGGCTTTTAACATAGTATGGTACGATGGTCTCAGGAAAATAAGATCATACGGTATCACTGGACGAATACTTAATATAATTGAATCCTTATTAAATAAGTGAAGAATCCGGGTTCTCGACGGTCGTACGTCTAAACAATATGATATAAATGCGGGTGTACCCCAGGGATAGATCCTTGAACCTTTATTATTCCTAATATTCATAAATGGTCTCCCTGATAAAATTTTATCCGAGATGGATATATTTGTTGATGACACCACGCTCTATAACAGGCACGAGAGGAAAACGAATGAACACATATCTAAGGCAATGCCAATAACACTAGAGGATGACCTCCAATCCGTAGTGGAATGGGGACAAAAATGGATGGTCACATTCAATATTGCCAAGACTAAGCTTGTTTCCTTCAATAATTACAAGAAACCTCCTTAATCACCAATTGCTATGGCTAACGATACATTACCTGAAAGTATTTCTTTCAAACTCCTCAGCTTAACGTTCACAGGGAATATGAGTTGGAATAAATACACCGAGAGCATTGCCAAGGTCGATGCGAAGAAGGTGGGCTCTCTCTACTGTGCTAGAAAGTTCATTACGTCTGAAGTATTCTATAAGGTCACCATTCGCCCATGTATAGAATATTGTTGTCACATTTGGGCTGGTGCATCTGCTACTGGTCTTTCACTCTTGGACAGGGTTCAAAAGAGAGTTGCTAACCTAATAGGTCCTGAACTGTCATCAAGGCTTCAACCTCTGTCCCACCGACGAAATGTTGCACCCCTCTGCCTGTTTTAAAAGTATTTTTATGGTGGATTATACAACGAATTACAAGCCTGTGTACTCCCTAGATATAAATACCCCCGTCAAACTCAACAAGCAGCAAAGTCCACCCCTACACAAAATATTCACAACAAAACTCCTCTTACTACCACCATTATCAATAGTTTCCCTTTCTCTCTCTCTACCTAAAACTAAACGTAACTTTCATGAGCAAAATTTCTTTCCCATAAATTAATCATCTATGGAACACAATAGCGCGAGGCTGATTCTCAGCTGACTGCAACTTGGTATTGGTTGTATTGGGATCGTTAATTTAGAACAGAATCGATAATTGTATCGGAATCAGAAAAAATATTGGAGTCGACCCATCACTAGCAACAAACAAATAGATATATATAGATAGAGCTGTATTCAATATAAAAAATGGTTGTTAAAGATAATCAGTGATTTATGTGTGTGTGTGTGTGTGTGTGTGTGCGTGTGCGTGCGTGCGTGCGTGTGTGTGGGGCGTGCATGTTCTCAGAATATCTTTCAGAACAGATATCCTGTTACGTCAGTTGTTCTCAACCTTATTTTATCAATGGACCTTTTTTTCCTTCTTTTTTTTGGTAGACCCCCTCATAACTATTGGTCAGGCAGACAATATAATAGGAAAAGAACCGACTGCCTGAGGCGCATATTTAAAACCAGCTTCTATCATTGTTTTTTTTATTATTATTGCTTTCAATTCAGTTTTATGGAATTTTTTTTTTAATCTAGAAAATGCATTCAAATTCATTTGAATGTCTACTTCAACTTTTTATCACGTCAAACCAAAATTACAGTAGAAATTAAATTTTTAATAATAAAAACCCTTACGAGTTGGTTTCATTTATGGACCACCAAAATATCATTGTAGACCTTCAATTTGTTATATTTTTCCTATGGTCCCTCAGAAATATTCCATGGGACTCTTGAGTCCACGTGGAACCCGGTTGAGAATCTCTATGTTATGTAATAATAAAGTGAATTCAACAAACAGAACAGTTTTGCATCAAGTTAAAGTCCTCTCACTTGTAACGATTAAAATTAAGATATCAAAGATCCATTATCAACTCTCAATATACTTATGGAATTTCTGGGCCCAGCTTCGAATTTTCGAGTGACTTATTGACGCTTCTCTTCATTTTCTGTTGATAATGGCGGCTGTTCAGAAAGCAATATGGCGGAAAAGTGCAATAAAAGTGTATGTGTTTCTTCTTTTCCCGTCTTCGTTAAAAAGGGCTTATATTCTTCGAAAACGTATCGTGAAAGAAATTATTGGTAACTTATTAAAGAATACATGGCAATTAATAATTATGGAAGCTTTTTGTATAAAAAAAAATGCAAAAGTAGCAACCGGTGGTGTAGGTAAAGAAAAGGAGAGAAAAAAGAAAAAAACAACAACAACAACAACAAAACGATGATGATCATGATGGTTTAATGATGTTAGCCAAGGCTGGTGCCTCACAAAATGGCCGTGAAGAATCAAGATGGCTGAAAAAAACTGAAGAGGCAAGGAGATGTAAAATAAAAAGAAATGCTACATGGAATCATGAAAACTGAAATTGCATAATTGTAAATGAACCTTCGCCCTCCCCACCCAAAAAGAAAATTGTCGCGTTGGTTTATGTCACACCACACCACAAAACGTTTACCTCCAGCACCCTTACTAGTGACATGGCCACAAGGATAGAAAGAGACAGAAAAATTTCCGACATCTCAGACTACTGTTCACCAAGTACTACCGACCTTTAAAGCAGCTTTTTCTTCACCCTTTGTCAGAAAAATCACTCATTTGAATGAGGACTGAGGGACAAAAAAAGGAGAAGCTAGAGTTACTGGAGCTGCCGATAACATATACACTGTATTATCTACTCTCCATTAAAAAAAAAACGGGGAGGAGGGGAATGGGTACAAGTGACTTATTAATATCTAAGTAGTAAAGTCCGGTGCTAAATTATCAATTCAGGACACTTTTGATGATAACCTCCCCTCCCATATTAATGGGTGGATGTTTTTGGCGTTATCTATCTCAAGTTTGAATCATTGGAGCTTCACCTTATAATTAAAATCCAATGATTAACTTTTATCAATTTGTAAAGTCAGCTTAATATTAATTTACATTTGAGTTTAGATAATTCAAGGTTTTAATTTAGGAGGTTCGTTTTCATAGGTGACCTTTTCTTTGCTAATGTCACTGTATTTATATTTTTTATATAAGTTATCGAAAGAGATGGTGAATATTGGAAATTTAGGAAAACTTGTCACTCAGACTTCAGGGAACATCATAAGTTGTTTTCGAAGAGAAATCTTTGATGATGGCCTATGTGACTATGCCTTGTGAGTAAATAATAATGTTATGACTAGTCATGATGATGATGGTGATGATGATGAAATTTGTGTTTATTACGAAAGTGGGTTATACACAAATGTACGTTAGCGAATGTGAAGGGAGGCAAAATAAGAACGACTTGTACAGGGAACGACTCGATACTTTCTTAATTTTTGACTTTTTTTTAAAAGTGTGTCGAAAGAGTGGCCATCCCCCCCCCCCGAACGACCTATTATCTATCCCTTTGACTTGTCCGACTCTTTCTCAATCTGATGCCATCGCTTAATGCTCGTTATACATTGTTGGCGTTTTTGTATCTGCTTACCTATCTCCTACTCACACCTGCCTGCCTGGGAAAAGAATGGTTCCATTTAAGATCTTTTTTTCTTCTTCCCATTTTTTGTCGTTTGTAAAACACACACACACACACACACACACACACACACACACACACACACACACACACACACACACACAGAGTCCCAGCTATGTTTCAAGAGTGTACCCTATTTATGAGTTACGTGAGTTACATGTACTCTGTCATGCATCAATTTGATGTTCCTTCATGTGGAAAGTCTTTTCATCATTATTTTTTATGAAACTGCCCCATTTTTTTTTTTATGGGAGAGGGTAAAGTATTTTTTATTTATTTATTTTTGTGTTTTTTTTTTTTTTTTTTTTTTTTTTTGTTGTGCATTTTCTGTCATTTTTATCTTACATATTGTCCAAACTATCTACTATTATCCAGGTGATGTGCTATTTTTTTCTGCTCGATTACATTTACCGTGGTGGTTTATTCATGCCAGCTGCGAAATAAATTTTGGCGCGTTCTGATTCTAGTTCGTTAGGGAAGAAGGGTGACCTCTTTTTCTGAATGAGGCATCGTTCACTCCGATCCTAAAACGTCGTCCTCCCAGTCGTTATCTCCTTCTTTGAGAGTGATAGGTTTATTGACGGTTGTTTGAGGCGAGCATATCTGTAGTGTTACTAAACAATTTATGCCAACAGGAGTTGCCCCTTCTAATGTAGTCTAAAATGAACGTTAATAAACGAAACCGGAAGTCAGCCATCTTGATCTAAGATTATACACATCGTCTTATCTTATCAATAACAGAAACCTTATTAAACACTACCAGGAAACGCGGACGTGCCCGTTCTCGGCTATTATTTTATCTTTCAAGGGTGCATCATGAGAAGACTCAAATTTTATTTCCACATTAAACTGATTGGTTATAGTCAAGATTTTCTGCTTTATTTGGCTTCCTGTTTCTGCTGTCCATTTGACTGGATATTGTTACGGTCAAGGAGATAAAAAAAAGCCATTTTTAACATGGGGAAAGTTATCTAAGAGGAAGATAATTATTAAATTCCATGGATGTATATCAAGAACATTAGGAAAAAATCTATTTTTATGGTGTGAATTATTATCAAAATGTCAGTGACCGAATTGGCATTTCGTTTGTTCCAATCCGATAGCTCTTTTAAAAGTCGTCAGTATGCCATTTGGAAAGTAATTTACCTTTAGTAGAGTTTCCGTGTCACGGAGGTTACTTGATAAATATGGGTGTTAGTAGAATAATTATGACGACAGTTGGGCCTCATATTATGAGTAGCAAGGTACAGAGTCTGTTTCATGATGATATTCATACCAGCTGATGTTCGTGTCAGCACTCAACCCAAGATACTAGAGCAGTGTTTCCCAACTTTTTTTTTTTTTTAACTTAGTGGAATAAGAAAATTAGGTTTGAAAAAAAAAAAAAACTTCTAAAAAATGCATTTCCACCTATGTGCAAAAGAATACCTCGGCTATTCCTTCGGCATTCCATGATTGGAGCAATTAGTAATAAACTCAAAGAGTGAAAAGGTGAAGAACTGCGCAGGACCATACGTCAGCAATCAGAGAATAAGCAACCTAAACAATGGTACAGACCAGTGTGTCATAACCTTTAAAAAATAGCAAAATAAAAAAAAAAACTCGTGGAACCCTAGGATTAAACAAACAAAAACCCCGAAACTGTGCATATGTGCAAAGGCATAATAATCGGCTTATTCATCAGTAGGACAACCTATGGAAACCTGATCGGGAAACTCTGTACCAGAGACTGCCGTAATTACGCCAGATTCTCTTCTATTGATGTGAGGCATGATCTAGCTCAATCCAATACACCCTTTCGTGTATTACCTCCTCTTTTTGAGACAGTTCATTGACGATCGCTTAAAATCGAATGCCATTATTAGAAAACTACGAAATTAAAGACGACAATGGGCGCGTGTAATAGGCGAAACAGTACCAATAAAAGTTAATAAAATTCAAAGGGGCCACTACACTCTCCCAGGCATTACGTCAATCGTACATGAGGTGGAGATGGTTTATTGCCGATCATCTGAGGGTCTTTTGGTTGCTATTTTTGCAGAGACAGAGTACGAATTCGGGAGCTTTGTGCGACACTTTTGATTGGTGGTGAGAAAATAAATAAAGAGCAAGAGCTCAACGTGACATCATTATATATGTGGAGAGTTGAAGAAAACACGTCTCTATACTAGGATTAAAGTGTAATATATGTTTTATCATTAATCAGATATAGAGGAATCCTTCTAGTCTTGTTTTTATTCCCTATCAAGAGTGACTCATTTTCAAGAGCTGGAATGTCTTAACATTGAAACTGATCTTGTGCCTAACTTTACCCCATGACTGATTGGTAATTGACTGGGAGTAAAGTGTAGTATCTATTCTGATACCACACTTAATCTTTTCAATTCTCTGTTAATAACATGAATTGACATAAAGGTGTGAACTCAGTATTCTAGACTGAGATATTTTTTTAAATTATTTTTGTCTCAATACAGAGTGTCATTGTGCCTAAACCTATTCTTTTCTTGTTCAAAGAAAGGTAAATAAGGACAATTTCGATATATATATATATATATATATATATATATATATATATATATATATATATATATATATATATATCATATAATATATGGATATCCACCGGGGGGGATGTGTATGAAATTGCTTTGACAAGAGTTGTGCAATCTCCAACCACCCATCTCCTGAGTCACAGTTTTAATTTTAGTTGCATATATACAAGTTCAGGGCGATTATAAAGCGGAGAGCACATGCAGCGCCTAGTATTCCAAATGGGTCACCCAACTGATACTGGCCAAGCTCATTGTTGCTTAACTTCAATAATCTGGCGAGAACCGTTGAGTCAATATATATATATATATATATATATATATATATATATATAGAGAGAGAGAGAGAGAGAGAGAGAGAGAAATAAAAAGGAACAAACCGTATTATGTGTTCATCAACGTTTCATCTTTATTTCGAGACTTCCTCTGGAATAAAGATGAAACGTTGATGAACACATAATACGGTTTGTTCCTTTTTATTTTTCTATTTTGTCGGAATACTATTTCCATTATTTTCATCATATATATATATATATATATATATATATATATATATATATATATATATATATATATATATATATGTGTGTGTGTGTGTGTGTGTGTGTGTGTGTGTGTGTGTTTACTGTTTTTGGGGGAAAGAATTCCAACATAGTGCTCGATTACAAAGAAAACCTTTTTCGATATAAGAGCTTAATATTTATTTATTTAATAGTACAGACTATATATATATATATATATATATATATATATATATATATATATATATATATATATATATATATATATATAAGCGAGATAAGACACAGATTAAAAATCAGCTGAAAAATTCTGATAGATATTACTAGAGGTAATACTTTCAGGGTGATCCTAGCCAAAAAGGAAAAGCTCAATATTTAAGAATAGAGCAATATATAAGTTTAGCCACTAAACTTTGGATTTTTTTGACATAAGAGTCACCACTTATCAAGGCCATGAGACCACTCGAGGGTAAGGGTTATTGAGTGTACAGTAATCAATGGTATAATATCGTAGTAGTCGTTATTAATGGAAATTTAGTAGATTGGATTACTTAAGGAGGCGGTTCATCAAGAATTTGTTTATGTTGGACTTGAAAACAACCAAGTTGTAGTCAGCTGGAAAGCAGGCAAACGGAAGAGAGTTCCACAGGCGTGCAGTTCTAAGAAAGAAGCATTGTTCGTGGAATCTACGTTTTGATTTAGGCACAGCTAAATAGTGGGGAAAGTTCCGATGACAAAAACGGTTCTTTTCATTATATTTATTTTTCCATTGCTTGTATTAATGATGAAATGATAAATAATTATTGATATTAAATTACCAGTAAAACTAAAATCTGCAAATCATCTCTGTAGATCAGTCCCCCCCTTCAGTGGATATATGTTCCGTCTGCCTGCTTCCCACCGGACTACAACTTGGATTTCTTCAAGTCCAACGTCAACAAATTCCTAATGAACCGCCCCCTTAAGTAAACACTTCATCAAATCTCCAGACTAACGTTATGTACTTGCAATAACCCTTATCCCTGAGTGGCTTCCGGGCCTTGATAAGTGGTGAATATATGTATATATATATGTATACATATATATATATGTATATATATATGTATATATATGTATACATATATATATATGTATATATATATGTATATATATATATATATATATATATCTCAAAGGCTGCATATATCTCAAATCTCAAAGGCTGTATATATAATAGAATAGATTAGGCACAAGGGAACTCTGAATTGGGACAAAAATAATAAAAAATATCTCAGTCTAGAATACTGAATTCACACCTCAATGTCAATTCATGTTATTAACAGAGAATAGAAAAGATTAAGTGGTTTCAGATAGACGGGTGTTTTTCGAGAAAGATTGGGGATGGAGGACCGGAGACTGGAGCTCAGACGAGCACTTACCGTGGAAGTACGATAAAACAAATACAGGCTCGTGACGTCCCTTTTGTGGGAAAGGGGTTGCAGGGAAGAGAAAAGAGAAGGCTCGAGTCTCTCGGTCAGCAGTAATTCTTACTTCCTACTCTGATGATTGCATATACATGAGACACTAGTGTCTGTAGTTGTAAAAATTGTTAATAATTATTAAAAAAAAAAAATTTATATATATATATATATATTTCCTGATCAGAGGTAGCCTCGAAGAAGTTTGTGTGCGTATGAACAGAGAATGAAAACTTTTTCTGGATCATTCTACATACGATTGTACTGGATATTAACTTCTGATTCATTTTATTTTGGAATTCACCTATTTCCCGTTGGATTATACTCCAAGAATTCGAGTTAGTTTACATATTAGCGTTTTCTTTTTCTTGCCCTTCTCTTATTTCCGCACTTAATTTGTATTATTTCATTTATATTTTATTCTCAGATTGTTTTATCTTTCTTTCATACTCTTCTTTCTTTTGTCCCCATCATATTATCTACCCCCTCCCCTGTGTTGTCTTTTTACCCTTATCTTTGGTTTTCTCCTCTTGTGATGAAAAGCATTTAGTTTCGAAGTGACATAACTTAAAGAGGTTTTTCTTTTATCACTCTTCCCGTAACCCTTATTGCCTCGACAATGTAATAACGTTTCTACGTAGCTTTAAGCTTTATCCTTTTAACTTATTTTCTCTCTCTCTCTCTCTCTCTCTCTCTCTCTCTCTCTCTCTCTCTCTCTCTCGCTCTATCTATCTATCTATCTATCTATCTATCTATCTATCTGTGAGGATTTAGGACGATTTGATTAGCTATGTTATTTCGATCTGTACTAATGCTGTGTCATATATTTTGATTCCTTGCTAATTTTCTTTCGATCAGCATCACCGCTTACCGTTGACCTCTTTCGTTAATTAAATACTTTAGAAACAAAAGCGTTCATTTGTCACTGACTGATGAAACCGCTTATGGAAGAGAAAACGTGATACTTTATAAACTGACTCATGTCATTAATTGCTGACTCCTAACAGTTGGTTTGAGCCATAGAAAGAAAAATAAAGTTATTCAGAATATCCAAGAAACAGTCAAGAAAGCAAGCCATTGGATCTGGCTGAAAAAAAGACATCACAATTATTGGATGGGGAGTTAAATATTACACCAATTAACCAGTAGATCTAACAGCAGGTGCCCCACCGCTGTTCAATGGTATCGCTGTTTAATAGAACCGCTGTTTAATAGAACCGCTGTTCAGCCGAAAATTTGCTCTCGCTTCCAAGCCACCAAGGTCTACGTCATTGATCAGATGGCCTCTTCCCTGTTGGCTGAGGTGAATGATCCTGTTTTGTGCAGTTCTATGAGGTCCATTTTCTTTCTCATCCCTTGGGAACGGGTTAGTTTATTTCTAATCGCCTAGGGCCCCTTACTCGGTAATGCTGACGAGGTTAACCAGGCATTTCTCAGACCAGAGTGCTCTTTCTCTAGAGAGCTGGCTTTTCAAACTCAACATCTCCACCCTTGTGTCACATCTTCCTGTCGTGGGAGGGCGATAAACGTCGAGAGGGACGGCTATACATGGAATCTGTAGATAATTAAATTTTGAAAGCAGGGTCAGTTTGTAACGTAGTCGTTAGATGTCAACACTCGGGACCCACACGTTGTATGTAGACAGTCGTAAGTAAACAAAGACGAAGAATTCGACTCACTTTTTCTCAGTTGAAACTACAGACATTTATTTACAGGTACTTCCAGAATAACGCCTTGTCTCTTGTTCAAAAGTCTTCTCGTACTTCAATGTGCTTAACAAGTCTCTGCTGTGTCGAACACATGGTGCCTTGTCTTTTTCCGGCCATGTTTAGGGTACGTCTTCCCCTGTTGTTCTAAGGCCACTTGTGTAACACGTCTATTTCTGTCCTTCTCGGACCACTTTTTTCGTTTTTATAATCCTTTTATTTCCTTCCTCCTCGCTTTGACGCTACCTAGCACACGGCTCGGTCGTTTGCATGCGTTGGCTGTCGTACAGTTGTTACTTCTGCCGTATGCGCGTTCGTTGTTACAAATTATCTCCCTTTGATTAAAACTATGCTGTTACTTAGCCTGCGTGTGGTAGGACCTGCGGATTGCACTTTAAATAGATGTATCTTCTATCTTGTGAAATACGATAACCCAAAGTGCTTCGTATTAACAAACCATCGAGTTTTCTATAACTCTCCTTCATTATCAATGGCTTCAAATATTTTTTTTCCTGTTTTTCCTTTTTGCTAATAGATTACTACTAATCAATGCCAGAGGAAGGGGGGTAGTTAAGAATAAGAATGTCACCAAGAGAGGATTGAAAACAATAAATGAAATTGTCAGAATTTCATTATCAAAGAAGATGGTCCAACAAGTATTTGTTAACATTGTAATTAGTGTTGGGACGATTAATCGGAATCGGAATCGGGAATCAGAAAAATCGAAGCTTTTTGGGGGTATCGAAATCGAGATCAGAATCGGAAAATAATTGAGTCTATTTTCCGATGCCAAAACTGATTCCTTAAATTATCTTTTTTATTTGATTTTGGGTTAAGAAAACTTTTCCACTGCTTGTAGTAATAATAAAATAAGAAATATTTATTGGTTTAAACTTCTAGTTGTTTTTACATTTGAGAAAATATAGGCACATTTAACATGTGTTTTTACGGCAATAGGGACAAAATAACACTTTTATAGTTAAATATTTAGAGATTTATAAAAATTCGCAATCGGAATCGGTAATTGTATCGGAATCAGGAAAAATATTGGAATCGTCCCATCACTAATTGTAATACATGTAAACGAGTGTGTATATAACGTGCATATATTTATGACAGTGTTTCTACGAAGGTCTAGTTTTCCCGTGTTTTTACGTGTCGATATATTCACATATAAAATTTAACAAAC
The DNA here is from genome assembly GCF_053919585.1 of Euprymna scolopes. Classification (NCBI taxonomy): domain Eukaryota; kingdom Metazoa; phylum Mollusca; class Cephalopoda; order Sepiida; family Sepiolidae; genus Euprymna; species Euprymna scolopes. Next base: position 104,476,395 of record NC_136483.1, on the reverse strand, counting down.
ATAACATTTAGAACAAAAATGGATAACAGTTCTCTGGAGATTTACATCGAGACAATCGGAGAAACATACCTGGTCTATCTTTGGTCTTGTTTGACGGAAAACTGCAAAGAAGATTCGTCCCAAACTAATCAACAAATCTCGGGTTGTATTTTCAGCAACTTTATTACAGATGTTTCCCCATTGGAAAGCTGTGCGCTGGTCCTACGTTCCTTACATTTAATAGGGATTGGAACCCTCGCTCCTACGGGTGCTTCGAGCCATTACAAAGGGTCGGCTCGACTCTCTGTCTCTCTTCTCTAACACTAACTGACTAAAACTATACGTATACAAAAACATCTACATTCTAATGACGTAGTCAACACGTATCACTCATAGCCATCACGTGATGTCTGTCACGTATACGTGTTTATCTAGCTAACATTCCCGTTCGTATTAGTCATGAAAACTAACATTCCTTTTCATTTCTAACATAAATATTTTTTATCCTAAAAGAATGCAGTTTGCCTTGATTCTTTCTGTTATACAACGGTCATTGTAAGTTAACCGGTATTTTCCGGTAGCCAATAATATAACAGCATTAGACTTGACGCCTGCCATGTTATAGTCAGTTAGGGATCAATCTCGTGAAATTTAGTTCCACTGATGGGATGTTCTAAGAAAGGAACTTTGCTCCTGGAAGTTCTGTTTGATTTTGGTATGGAGAGTTATAAAAGCAAGATTGCTTAACGTGAATGCTTTACAGGGAAAGAAATTATTGTTCAGTCGATCCCTCACCCTAAACATAATGACACAGTAGAGAAAGGCTAGCAACATATCTTCACTATGTGAAATAGGTTGTAGTGAAGGGAAGAGATCATTTCCCACTAGATTGTAAAGTATGTTTTGTACTTTATCAAACCAGGAAAGGGTGCCCCAAGCGATACCTCCACAAATATGAGAGGAGTACTCCATCTTAAGATGTGCTTGGCAAGTGTTAGTGCATGAACATATGGGTCTTTCAGTGAAATTCCTTATTCAGCGACTAAATTATCATAATAATGAAATTAATGTATACAGTGTATAAATACGTATATCGTGTGCCATCGAGATAACTTTTCTGACAATCTCTAACAATTGCGCTTCCAAAATAAAGATGGCAGAAATGGATACATTGGAATTAAGCCAGCAAGCATGAAACGAAACACGAAACCACACAGAAACGCCTGATTTAAAAAAAAAACTATTCCAGTTTGAACACTTCGTCTTAATATATTTAATATATTATTTCAAAAAGACTTCATTTATGGAAATGTAAAAAATAAAAAAAAGCTTGTTTCATTATTTATTATTTATGTGCGAGGCGTGAAACCATGTACAGATGTTTTGTTTCAAGAAATTATTCTTGTTTTAGGATTTCTTGTGTTATTATGAAACAATGAAAATATAATACACTTTATTTTTTTTATATACTTCTTTAGATATCTTTTTAGTTTTAACAATAAAAAATAATAAACTTTTATTTTTTATATTTCTTTAAATAATTGTTTTTTAATTTTAAAAGTAAAAGGTAATATACTTTTATTTTTATATTTCTTTAAATAATTGTTTTTTTTTAATTTTAACAATAAAAAGTAATACACTTTTATTTTTATATTTCTTTAAATAACTGTTATTTAGTTTTAACAATAAAAAGTAATACACTTTTATTTTTATATTTCTTTAAATAACTGTTATTTAGTTTTAACAATAAAATAATAAACTTCTATCTTTTATATTTCTTTTATAAGTTCTTGCTTTAACACCTACGTTATCACGAAACAATAAAAAATAAAGAATATTTATAGTTTTTTTTACATTTCTATTAAAGAAGTCTTTTTTGAAATAATATATTAAATATATTAACACAAAAAGTATTGAAACTGGGGTAATATTTTTTAAAGGGATGTTTCTGTATGGTTTCGTGTTTCGTTTCATGATTGATGGTTTCCGTTCCGTATTTGCATCAACTGCATCATTTCCGCTATCTTTTTGTGAGAGCGCAATTGTTAAAGATTGTCACTTTTCTTATCATTTAGAGACAAGCGTATTGACTTACCTTTATTATCTCCTTTTCTCTTTTTTTGAGGTTTATTTACTTTTTATGGTTATCTTATAATTTCTCATTTAGAATTGAAAATTACGTTATTTGACAGTAGTTCCAGTTAGATCCGTTCTCGATAGCAAAACAGTAAACAAATATTACCTTCTATACGACGAGTAACTCATTCTAAGGTCTACACGAAATAATACAATGTATATTATATTATCAAGTGAGAATTAATACATGTCCATTTTACATCTTATTGTGTTTTCATATGATACTTTAATTAAGATAGGGATCGATCATTCCCACTTTATCTATCGTCACACTTAATTAATTTACAATTATCGGTTCAAGTCAAGAATTCCCCCTTATATTAAGATTAAGAAACAATAGTAATGAAAACTCTGTAAGATGTACATACCCGCGAGGAAACGAAAATATCACACTCTATAAATCACGTAAATTGACCAAGTAGTTTTATTTTTAAATAATACAGACAATCAAATTTTATGAGTAGTAGCAGAGCAGCTGTATTGTCCGCCATTTTGAACACAATCTAAAATAAAACACAAAGGGAGGTCACTCAATAAGTCAAACTTTCGCGATTTATGTTGTAATGCCTGCGAATTCCCATTAATCATTAAAAATGATTTTTTTCATAAGAAATAAACCCACTTGAACAATTTGCGTAATTTATGGTATATGATAATATCGTTTCGTCATGAGTGCATACATCAGATTTTTTTTAATTTATTTTAACATAGGAAGAATTATGAACAATGAACCAAATATTAATGATTTAATGAATTAAAATAAAGTAAAATATAATATTCTTTTGTTTAAGAAGTATTTTTATTTAAATTATTATTTATTAATTAAATATTTTAAATATACGGTTTATAATTGAATCTTTAATTTAATGATAGTCAGGTACTTATTTTTCAACTTCCGGTCTCTAATGCAAGCAGAGGTTAACATTAATACGATCGAACCCTGACTGTCACTCCAGGAGACGGGTCGAGAACATAATAATCTGACAGAGAGTGGAATGTAGAAAAGCTATGTGTTATGATATCAGCTGTGTCTAGAAACCAAACTAATTATTGTATTGGACATTGAAGTCATCAAATACATATACTTGGACGCTAGTATGTAAGGAGAGTGCTGCATCTATGCTGTCAGAGATGTGGTTGATTAGGGTACAATCCTGGGTCGAGGGAGAATGATGGAGAAAATATAAGTTGCTAACGTTATGTTGCAAGTTTAGTCTAAAGCACATGGAGGCCTAGTTGTCTGATTCTAGTTTGGATTCTCTAAGGGAGGGTGTTTCAAATACAGACTCAAAGTCCGTACATGTGTCCATGTGAATCCTTACGACAAAGTGGGAGTTAACCAGACATGTTAAAATGGACAAGTGCAGGTTAGTTTAATTTACTGCTGATATCCGGGGAGTTTGCTAGGAGCAATGATTCTACATCATCTAAGTTTGTTCTGAATCTATCAATATCGTTAGATAATAACATGGTTAAAAGTTAAATTAGTTAATATAGGATCTATCTGCCTATCTATCTATTTATCTATCTATCCAGTGATATTGTTAAAAAGGTTTAGATTGGGAGCTATTTATTGTTCAGCTGAAGATCTTTACATAAATTAGCTAAGTTCAATAAACAAAATGACCTTCAACAGTTGCGTACGTGGCAGAGGTCACACATTAGTGAGACGTACGCTTTTGATGATGACGTAACGGAACTGACAGGTCAAGAGGTCAAGAAGATTAGATTGAAGAGTTTAAAGTGAACAAACTATTTAAGACCAGGAAGCGGGGATAGAAAGAACAAGCAATGTAGGCACGTCATGCACACCCCTTGTGAATACCATTAAGGCAGCTGAAATAAATTTATATTTTTAGAATATAAAGTGTTGTTCTTAGATTTCACAAAAGAAGAAAAAACAGGTGTCTCAATCGGTTATGGTGTTGGTCGTTGCATGTTTCATCGCAGAGCCCAGCAGTAAAGACAGAAGAACTTTGGATAAAGCATATATTCTTCTTATAAAATATGATAACTTTATGTAAATACGAACTATAACGTATCCCTCGTGTGATAGCCCGCTGTATAACATATGTCTATACGTCGCTTTGATACGTGGCTATACAACATGATTCAATTTTTACGTTTATATGAACACCACTCCACAACGTAACAATATTAGTGAACGAAAGCCTCGATAGAAGAAGTAAATTTGTGTTGTTTGAGTTTGCGTCTGGTTTGACTGTGTTTTTAATTAATAGTTTTAGCATTTAGTATGACAAGTGTTGGAGAAAGTAAATGCACATAATACTAAAGATGCAACACAAGGAGATCATCAGCTGATTCTTTATCCACAGGATTGTGACCTTAGGAAAGCCTGCTGGAGATGGGTGCGGGGTCTCGTTCCATACGCGACATGGCACTACAACCATCCTGATATTATACAACTGATTATAGAACAGCTGCGCTAAAAGCTAAGACTTATGGTTCCACTACTGCTAGTCATAATGTAACAGCCAGACAAACTCACATTGCTACCTTCAATGCGTGGACATATGAGGCAATCAAGCACCCCAAGATGCCCAGTTTTAGATCGTTGCTCTAGTCAAGAAACAAGGAAAACACCGGGTGTCACTGCTGAATCCCTGTGATTGTACCTTTCTGCCTGACTAATAGACAAATAAGGATTATGTAATCTAGGCAATAGGCAAAGTCTATCTACTTTTTAAGCAGTTTAGCTTTGCAGGCCAGTAATTTGTTTGCATCGCCAGCTCTAGGGGGTTGTCAACCAGAACTAGGGAGGCCTTCTTTTCCGCTTGTTTGGTGCAAAAAACCGTAAGCTTAAACATCAGAGTTTTCCTTCTCCAAGATGGATGTCCTGAGGAGATCTACGGGTCCCTCAGCACCGAGAGGAGTTGTCTACGCCTAGTTTCTAAATAGGGTATTTCTGTGATCCCAAGTGCGTAGGTTGGGTCAATTACGTTAGAACTAATAATATATGTATTTACTGAAATATTATAATCCTTCTCAAAAGAATTAAAATAGAATTCAAGGATGTGGTTCCCTTCAGGTTATATGGAAAAGAGAGGGGGAGTATAAAGCATGAGGTGCAAACATTAGATCGGCATCTATTAGATTTAAAGGGGGGAAGTTGACAAGTTAATAAAATACATTAGTAGAGTAAGAATAGAATAAAGGGTTGAAGTATGATGCAAAGTGATATGATTTTAGATTTAGTTTTCGTGCTAAAACAACATTAAATAATTTAGACCACAAAAAGGAAAAGAAATAAGTAAGGCGTATCTACATAATAGATATAATTTTAAGTGTAGATATAAACTCTGACTAATAAGTATTTATTCAATATAGATGTGATATCAAGTATATGTATAAACTATAGATAATAAGTATCTACTTAATAGGTACAAGTGTAGATATAAATTACACATATTAAGTATCTACTTTAATAAAGTTGTTCTGCCTTCTAAAGTTGAAAAAAAAAAGATAGGAAATATCCCCCCCCTCCATAATAAGTGCAAGTATGTTATTATATAGCAACATGGGTAACAGAGTTATTAATTTGTACTAATTGGGATTAGAAGATTTTAATTTTGGACATTCAAAAAATTAAATACAAATGCAATGACATTTAGTACACATTTTGTCGAAGAAAAAAATGATAAATTTATTGTGTAATAAAAGAAATGAAAAATAAAATATTTTTTGAGAAGTTAAAACAGGACTTTAAAAATTAATTAAAATACACAGTCTGCCATGGTTAAGTTTGTAAATAGCGTTTTCACTGGTCTGTCATGCTTTTCGTAGATCAATATGTTTCAATTAAGAATAGGATTTTCATTCTCTCAGGATTAACTTTGAATAGCATTTTCATTGGTCTGTCATGCCAAATGTTAAATAGCATTTTCATTGGTTTGTCATTTTTAATATATAAAAAAGCATTTTCATTGAGTTGTCATGCTGAAGGTTGAAATAAAATTTTCACTGGTCTGTAATGCTTAAGTTTTTAATAGCATTTTCATTGATTTCTCATGCTTAAGTATTAAACATTATTTTCATTGGTTTGTTATGATTATGTTTTAAATGATATTTTCATTTTCTATGATGCTTAAGTTTGAAATGACATTTTCATTTATCTTTCAAGCTTAAGTTTTAAATAGCATTTTCATTGATTTATCATCTTCTATAATATAAACCTCACCTGTCTGTTTAAATGTATTTATGTATGTATGTATGTATGTATGTATGTATGTATGTATGTATGTATGTATGCCTAAAACGTTTGACAGAGTCAACGGATTTTCACGAGATCGGTATAATTTTGAAGCTCAGGGTCTCGAACGACAAATATAGATAAATTGGCCAAAACATTAACTCCTTCACCATCAACTGGGCGGTTTTCTACAAGGAGGGGTCGATTTTTTGTGCGAGGCCTTTTGTGCAAGTCATCGTATCGGTTGGATTGACTTTACCTAATTTTAACGTCCTGAACTTCCGGTCACGTCATGGAGTAGGGGTAAGACGTCAGATCTTCGGTCACTTTTTTTCCGCCTTCGCGTCACGGGTTCGAGCCTGCCTGCCTACTACCACTTTTTTCATTAAGCTGCTGCCATGATGAAGATCGAAATAACATTTTTACTAGTATGTCATGCTTAAGTTTGAAATATCAGCTCCATTGGTCTGTCAAGCTCAAGTTTGAAATAGCATTTCCATCGGTCTATCATGCTAAAAGTTAAGTTTCAAACAGCATGCAGCGTTAAAGGCGTAGAGTGAATGAACGGGTGTTATGCATAGAATCGACAATATTTTTCCTGTCACCAAATCAAAACAAAAATAAAACAGAATAATTAATCGTCATTGTAAGGTTTTCATTAAAACCGTTCCGTAAAAAAAATATTTTTTAAATGACGCCAAGTTTATACGCATTTTTCACCTAAAATAACATAAATATATTAACAACTAACTGCTCTTATCCGACGTTGCCCGGTAGTTTAATTCGTTACTATGCTTTTGTTATGCTTTTCTTTTTTTCACTTTAACTAAACTTTTTTTCTGATATTTTTGTTCCAAACAATGAGAAGTAAATCTATAATTGACGATTACAGATTTATGTCCAATTTTTACAAACTATTATTTTTCTATACCAAACAAAGGGAAGTAATTCTGTAACGAATGCAACTTTACCCTTCTCCCGTTCCTAGAAATAGTAGCCATACAAAAATAATTCCGATTCAAATAAATTATTTTGTTGAAGAAATAAACTAAAATTGCAACAAGCTGCACCCCTACCTCAAGAAAAATGACGAACAGCAATCAAATGTTGGTTTTGTAGAACGGAAGCTACTAATAACCCAAATCGACAAAATGATTATCTTTAGAAGATCCGAGGATCAAATTATTAGTAGAAGATCCGAGGATCAAATTATTAGTAGAAGATCCGTGGATCAAATTATTAATTACCATCATAGTGATTTATAATAATTTTTGGTCCCCCAACAAAAGGAGGGTGAACCTGTAAATTCACCCTTGTTTTGTTCGTTCGTCCGTTCGTCTGTCCGCACTTTTCTCTATAACTCGCCTTATCATTTTTTGAAATTTTGTACAAATATTACACATAATATGCGTAAAAAAAGTAACAGAACAGATTTTTCCGGAAAACACCGGTTGCCCCCCTAGGTGGGCCTTTCGGGTTAAAATGGCTAAAATTGACACTTTCGTGCCCATTAAAAAAAATCGATGCCTTGGATTTTTAAATAAAACTTTCTGAAAAGTTGTAACTAACTGATTTCTATATAATTTTGTTTGTCTATACTTCGCGATAACTCTTGGTTGTGCCCCAGGGGCTCTTGTAGCTTCTAATAAAAACACTCCATTTTTCTGACTATTTTACCATATTTGTCTAAAATTTTCTGCGTATGTCTATTTAGCAGTTTTGCATGGTGCTGAACTCAAATTTAAATATATAAAGGTCTTAGGGACTTGGGGGCTAAATGGGGGTGGGAGTAAATGATGGACTTAGTCATTTCTTTTTTCACATTGGGCAGAACTCAAATTTACATATGTTAAGGCCTTAAACTGCACCGTTTGTTCATTCTCACTGGGATTTGATGTCCCCTGGGGACTTTTGGGGCTAAATGAGGGGATACTGAACTTCGTCATTTTTTTTATGCCCCATTCACTGTGCACTCACGGGGCACCATGCATGCTTCACTTGTTAAACTTAATTCTAACTATATTTTATCCATATTTTATTTATATATCTATATATATATAAATGTAAAGTTGGTTCGTTCTAAAGAAATAAAACCATGTTTATACGTTACCAATTTATTTGAAATTTTCAGACAACCAATTTTTAGAGTCGAGGTATGTTTTTATGTTATTAAAATAAATTTACCTAATTAAAATTAAAATATTAAATAAAATAAATATATTTATTTATCGGTTCTGCGAATCTGTTCTGTTGATAAAACTGAACTTCCGGTTCGATTCATTTCACAGCCACGATTTGACGAAAGGTATAATTTTCTGTTAACTCGATAAGTAAAAAAACAAAAACAAAAAAAAACATATTTCATTTGTTTATCTTCCAAATTTTTTAATTTACACATCTTTTCTTTATTATATAAGGCCAAAAAAAAAAGTTTGTTGCTTGCTTTTGAGTTTTTTTTTTCTATATAAGATTACTCATGCAGAGAGTGATCCGTGCTGAAATAATGTTATTATTTAAAAAGTCATTCTTAACATGGGGAGGTAAGGATGTTTTGTACCTATTCTGTACTTTAACCTTACAATTGAATAAATAAAAAATAAAAAAAATCGTAAAACGTTATTTAAACGTGGAAATATGATTTAAAAAATAGCGCGACGCAGCTCTCTGCATTAGCACCATTTTTATTTATTGTTGTTGTTTCACGAATTTTCGGCCAACTATTCCTCTGGCCTTCATGAAAAGAAGTCCTTTTATAAATGTTCAGTAACTTTTTCCTTTTATTATTCTTAAAGAGTAAAACTTTTCTTATTCATGAAAGGAGTTAAGCCTACGTAAATAAATAAATGTTTGTACACGTGACAAATGATCAATAAATGGTTTAGTTACTTTTTTAAAAAATGTAAAAGTGCGAAAGGCGACGTTACGTTGTACAAACATTACTCCCATGCTTTATTTCTATACTTATAGGTTTTTGGAATTTTTTTTCACTGGATTATTATTGATTGGACACTAATTAAACAGATTATTAAAAAAAAAAAATGTAAAAAAGAAATCATCATTTCGACATTTGAAAGTGGTGCTGTCTGTGCTCACTTTTTAGTTACAACGTTCTGATAAATCAGTCACCCATTTTGTAAGCAATAAAAACGCGGTATATCAAAACCATAGAAAGTAAAAATAATGAGTCTCTACCGCATTTGTAAGTCAGAAATATATTTGTTTCTCAAAGAAAAAAAATAGAGAGAACAGGACTTTTTTTAATTGTTTTCATGAAAATAAAGTTTCGAGATTTTTATTTATTTTTTTTTTTTTTACTTATCATAACAAAAAAAAAAACACACAGTTTGTGTGTGTGTGTTTTTTTTAATTGTTTTTGTGAAAGGTGAGTTTTTTTTCAAAACTTTTGTTTTGTTTCTTTTTAATTTTTTAAAAGTATTATAAATTTCACTAACATGCTGGAGAAATGTTTAATAATTTGGTATTTTTTTAGATTAGGTCCACCTCCACAATTTTCCTTTCAATGACGACATTTATAGGTTTCCGAGTATGCTGAACACGCAAATTGCATTGAAATTTTGCGGAAATAAATAGTTGTATTATGCATTGTATTCTTCGGCGGCCATCTTTTTACGTGCACACGCGCCATAAACAAATACACACACGTAAAAAAGATGGCCGCCAAAGATTACAGTGCATAATACAACTTTTTATATCTTGATAACTACTTATTTCTGCAAAATTTCGATGCGATTTTCGTATTCAGCATAGTCGAAAACCATTTCAAGTCGTCATTTAAAAGAAAATTGAGGAGGTGGAGTGGACCTAATCTAAAAATTTACCAATAATTTTTAATCCCGTACGCCTCCCGATACATTGCTTCGTCAACATGCGACCATTTTATATCTCCCGAAGACACTTCCGTATTTAGAAAAAAAAAATAAATAAATAAATAAAAAGTGACCGATTTACCAGAACGTGGTAACTAAAAAGTGAGTATCCCTTTCAAATGTTGAAATGATTTTTTTTTTTTTTCAATTTTTTTTCATAATCTGGTTAGTGTTCAATCAATAATAATCCAGTGAAAAAATTTCCAAAAACCTATCAGTATAGAAACTCCACCACGTAAGTAAATAAATAAAAAATGTTACGTGCGCATGCGTAGCACCGTAGCAGTATCAGAATTTTTGTAGGAATTTTTGACACCCCTAACACGAAACTGCGAATACAATATAAACATCTCGGAATTTCTCCGTTAAAAGTGGGTTATTTATTTTATTTATGGATTATACTTCCAAAATAAACTATTACAGTTGTTTTAAAAGTAATAGAATTTTTTTTTTTTTTTAAAACATTAATGAATTTTCCGAACTCAATATTTTTCAATTTTTAAACTCAATATTTTTCAATTTTTCAATTTTAAAAATCTATCAAAATTTTTCTATTGATTCTATTTTTACGATATTTTCAGGGTCAATGTGAAATTTTATGTTCTTTCCAATAAATCGAATATAATATTTTAGACAAACGTTTTTTTTTTTAAATTCACGACCCCCCATACCAATTTTTAAGTGTCTATTAAAAAGTAAATACTTAATTTAGTAACCCGAAAGTAAATATTTAATTTACTCACAAATTGAAGAGAAAAGGTCAATACATAATATATTCAAATTTAAAAAAAAAACATAGTGTTCTTTTAGAATTTTACCTGTAAAGTTTGAAGTTTAAAACCTTTTTTTTAAACCACGTTATTTGTTTTTTCTTTTTTTTTTTAATGGAACCTTGGTCCTTGCTCCTTTAATTGACAAAAAAATTAGGGCTTGAATTACATTTTTCGAGGAGTTATAAGCTTGGAAAGACAGGGGGTCGAATAATTCACGCCTCCCATTTTGTAAATGTCTAATAATAATTAATTTAGAACCCGATAAGTACATAATTATTTACTCACAAATTGAAGAGAAAAGGTCAATACATAACATAATATATTCAAATTTAAAACAAAAAAAAACATAGTGTTCTTTTAGAATTTTACCTGTAAAGTCCGAAGTTTAAAACCTTTTTAAAAAAACACGTTTTTTTAAATTTTTTTTTTAATGAAATCTTGGTCCTTGCTCCTTTAATTGAAAAAAAAAATTAGGGCTTGAATTGCATTTTTCGAGGAGTTATAAGCTTGGAAAGATGGGGTGGAATTATTCGCTATTTTCACGAAATTTCTGACACTGCTACTAGGTGGGTACTAAGGGAACGACCATTAAATAATTCTGCGGGTCGCCATGGAACTCAACGCCCAAGGAGTATCAAAATAGTTTTCATGATCTGAAGAAATTTTTTTTTCCGAAAAGTGGGTGATCACTTTTCCATCTAAATTTAACTTAAAATGAGCACCCACTTTCTGGCCACCTGAGGAAGGGGCATTTATTTTCGTGTTTAGTGGCTTAAAGGTTTTTTTTACAAGGCAGTTTGGTACGCGAATGCATATTTAACAGTTTTCGTTTATGCTCACGCAGAGCATAAACAAAGGCTACGTCTGTGAAATGGAAAATAGTCCCAGAGTTCAGGGGTTAATACCATGCAAAAGAAATCAAACAAAAAGACTTTTAAGCCAAGAAACACACAGAAAGAAAAAAAAATAGCATCAATTTTTTTTCTATCGAATTCATTTGCTGTTTTTATTGAAAACTATTTCCCCCCGGATTTTTGATATAATTTTCCATTAAGGGATGTGTGTCTCACGTTCGTAAATAACAAAATTTTTTTTGTAGATTTTGGTGTGTTAAAAACGAATCTGCAAACCGTTTCCGTCACAAAAAAATAGTTTTTATGATATGAAGAAATTACTTTTTCGAAAAAGTGGCGATCACTTTTCCATGTAAATTTAACTTAAAATGAGCACCCACTTTCTAGCCACCTGAGAGAGGGGGGATTTTTTCCCATGTTTATTGGCTAAACAGCTTTCGTTTATGCTTACGCATAGCGTAAACGAAGGCTACGGCTGTTAAATGGAAAATAGTCCCAGAGTTCAGGGGTTATTACCATGCAAAAGAAATCAAACAAAAAACTTTTTAGCCAAGAAACAGAAAAATGCCCCTCTCTCAGGTGGCCAGAAAGTGGGTGCTCATTCTAAGTTAAATTTACATTGAAAAGTGATCACCCACTTTTCGAAAAAGTAATTTCAGGAATGTCATGAAAACTTTTTTTTTGCTACGTAAACGGTTTGCAGATTCGTTTTTAGCACACCGAAATCTACAATAAAATATTTCGTTATATATGAACGTGAAACGGGCCTTAAAGTAAAATAATACCGGATTTTTTTGAGCAGATTTGCCGTTTAGTTGTACAAATATCCTCACACCAGGTAATCACTAAAAGGGATTTTTAAAAGTCGTCACCTGTATTGAGCAAAAGTTTAAAACCACCGATTATATGCCAGCCTACATCATGGTAACATATATTGAGTGAGTTCCTAACAGTATTTTTAGTTTAAACTCATTTTCCCAAAATTTCCCCAAACTTAACATGTTCGATACAGTCTGCCGCCATTTGTATTTTTCAGATATACCGATAAACATTGAATGTTTTTGAACCGATTATACATTACATAAAAACACTAAAATCTTATCCAGTTAGGTAGAACACTTACTTTTCTTGCCTTTGATAACATTTATTTGTTATATATTTATTTTTTGACAACTTCTTTGTATCTGTGTTTAGTAATATAAACCCTTTTCATTTAATGTAACGTTTAGTCGGCTCGAAAAACAGTGTTTATTGGTGTATTTGAAAGCTACAAATGGTGGTGGACACTGTTGATTACTTTAAGTTAGAGAAAGTGAGTTAAAACTAAAAAAACTATACAAAATACTGTCAGAAACCTATCCATTATGCCAGGCTATGTCATGGTAACATATGTTCGGTGAGTTTCAGACACTGTTTTGTATAGTTTTTAGTTTTCAACTTACTTTCCCAAACTTAACGTATTCAACAGAATTCGCGACCATTTCTGTTTTTTGAGCCAATTAAACATTTTACATTACATAAAAACACTAAACAATTATCCAATTAGGTAGAAACGTAAATTACCTTACCTTTGCTTTCATTTATTTGTTTTTGGACGACATTTTCGAATCTGTGTATAGTAACCCCCCCCCTCCCCCACCATCAACCAAATATTAATTACTAAATCACATTTTTTAAAACAAAAAAAAAAAAGCATTTAGCGTTTCAACATTTTTGCTACGTTCGGCTTCATCCACTGATTGTTGGTCAAGTCCAAAACATGAATGATTGACAGAAACTCTCGTGGATCCAGATCAAATTCTGCAAGAGCACCATTTTTTTCAGTTTCGCCTTCTTTTTCACTTTTTGCAGTGGATTGCTGTACTAATATAAGAAACATGCATTTTCTCTTTTATTAAATTTTTCCATTACACCAAATTGAGCCACTGCAACGCGTGGCAGGGTACAGCTAGTTACAAATATTAATTAATGGCTATTTTAGCATTTCACCTGGTGTTAACGTTAAAAGAAAAAGTAACACGGACATCAAGTTTAATATTATATCCGTGGTAAAACGTGGTACATTGGTAACCCAGGTGATGGGAGTACTTTCTTTCAAATTCGGTCCCACTCACTCAGTCCCCAACTTGTGACCATCTGGTATTTACCTCTCTTTTGTGTTTTCATTTAGTTACGCCATCTTTGAAATTCAAAAACGGCGCTACTAAAAGAAAACACTATTGCAACATGTCTTCCGGTATTCGGATTTTGTAATCATGTCCATATCCTTTATTTTCTTTTAACGTTGACGAGTTCCTATTCTTCTGATGAGTAAGGGCGAAATAAATGTGTAAAAATGACATAATAATTGCGTGGATGATTCTGCGCTACGAAACAGGTGCTGTCATGAATTAAACATTTTAACATTCTTAAAGAAATAAACGGTAAGATTGAAAACATCTTAAAATTTAGAATATGCATAAATTAAAGGATGAAATATAATTGAATAAGCATATTTTCCCATAAACGTAAAACTATATGTGTGTGTGTGTGTGTGTACGCGCGTGCGGAAGTGCGAATACAAAATACCGACTCCCGTTGAATACTCTCTCTGGCTGTTTACTATGTGTGCTCGCCAATTGGGTATTTATAGTCATTTAATTTCCTTCAATTTTTTGTGTTAATTGCCGATGGCCTTGGTGTAAGAAATAAGTATACGAAGTCAAGGGTGATTTTGTGACTATATTCGAATCTCTCGATCAGCAGCAATCATCACTCCTTCACTCCCTACACTGATGAGTGCGTAAGAATTAAACACTGGTACTTGTAGGCATGAAAATAATCGTTCATGTTTATTTTAAAAATACTTTTAAAATAAATATGAACGATTATTTTCATACAATGAAGGTGATAGAGAAGGAGAGATAGAGATAGGTAGATAAAGAGAGAGAGAGAGAGAGAGAGAGTGAGTGAGTGAGTGTGTGTGTGTGTGTGTGAGAGAGAGAGAGAGAGAGAGAGAGAGAGAGAGAGAGAGAGAGAGAGAGAGATCCGTTTATGTAGAGAAACGAGTGGCAATGCTCATCCTCTTTTCCCGACTGTTACTCACCTCTCGTCATGAAAAGATATCTCTGTCTCTTCTCTCTCCATCTCTATCTATCTATCTATCTATCTATCTATCTATCTATCTATCTATCTATCTATCTATCTATCTAGTTTTCTCTCATCCTCATTGTACAGCAAATCTTCTGATAATTCCAGGCCGTCCCTGTTTTGCATTTATATGTGTGGTCTCTCTTTCATTTGAGTCGTTTACGACCATAATAACCGCGGTGTGATTTGGTTTCGTTGTTGCAAGCAGATGGCACGACTAAACGCATTCCTACGCGTTTCTCTTAAAGAAGCTGGACGATGCCAGGATTAAGCAATAAACACATTCCCCGATGATGCATCGTCGACTATTATTTACTAAATTACCACGAAAATATTTTCTTTCTTTTTTTTTTTTGTCTTTAATCTTCTCCTCCCAAACATTCCCATTTCAGCATCGTCACGGTCGCAGACATTAGGTAATGCTTCTATTTTCACCTTAATTGCAATTAGAACGTGCAATCTGGTTGGCACATATCTAGCGGCACCCCTAAAATATTTTTTCTTGGGTGGTATCCAATATCAATTAAGTGCAGTACAGGATTTTCAAATAAACAAAACCCAAAGACATGCACAAGAATTTTGAACATTTTAATTAGGAGCAAAGTGTAGTATCTATTGTATGTGCTTCGATAGTGTTGTAACTTGGCTCGAACACATAGCAGTTCACATATATTTAAGGAGAGCAAAGGATTGCAGTCGGTTAAAGCAGCGAGTTAGAATGCGATTACTTAACTTATCTTCTAGTCAACTCGCATACCAATTATTGCTACCCGACGCGGACTTCTATTATTGTACCGTACACAGTACATCAATTTTACATTTTATATATGTTTATTTTACCCCCATTCGAAAATGCAACAAATATTATACTTTGTCTTTTTATTATCGTTCAGTAAAGGACAAATTCCTTCTAGACTGAGGTATGTTTTATCGTTATCCCAATACAGAGTGACCCTTTTTGGGGAGTTGGATTTTACTCACATTAAACCCGAATGCGTGCCTGACTCTGCTCTTGTGGAGAGGCTAGTAAATAGGGGCATCCACAGTCTCTTTATTATCACGGGCAGGTAGGAGGTGACAGTTGGTCTATCGGTTAACGACACGGACTAACGACCTGGGTGTTTCAATTTCGAATCCAGTTCGTTCCACAAAATCACTTTCACTTAGGATGTTGGCAACTGCACGTGGTTCCTCCCATAGTCCCCGGTGTCTTTCTAGAAAAAATTCTGACTAGAAAAATATCGGGGAAACCAATGCCAATGAGTGAATATTTGAATTCATACAATATAGTGGATGGGCATTAAGAAGATTACATCTCTTGCATATTACTTGCGTGTTACGCTATTATGGGGAAAATACTCTTAAAATCAGATAATAGATTTGGACACATTCTAAAAGGATCTTCGCACACTTTCGGGATACGTGATCCTTTCATTTCAAGACAATTCTTGGTGTTTTGCCATTTTTTTCTACCATAAACAAAGAAACCCTTTTTTTTTACTGCGGATCTTATCACTTCAATGATTTGGAAGCCTACTATTCATTTAATCTAAAGGCAATGATGTTAAGACCTTTATTATCCAATGTATTCTGTATTGTTTTAGCGGGTTGCCATGTTTGTTTTCATGCGCGCGTGCATTCATGATCACGAATAGTCCAGTATATATATATATATATATATATATATATATATATATATATATATATATATATATATATATATAAAAGTAAAAGTGTCTGTCTGTCTGTCTGTCTGTCCGTCTGTCTGTCTGTGTACAATTCCCTACACAATAACTCTGTCAATTTTCAATCTATAGTCTCGAAATTTGATATACAGGGCAGGGTAGTGAGATTTGGGAAAATCTTCGTAATCGGTTTTCGGTCAGAATTTTGGCTGTTAAGGGATCAAAGTTCAACGATTTGACCTTTGAGAACTCTACCAAAGTCCTCCGACGATTTTGGGTCTAAATACTTGAAATTTTAGATATAGGTTCCTTGAACATAGATCTAACTTAATAATTTGATTTGATCCAAAAACAATAAATGTTAAGGGGCCATAATAGGGGTCAAAATTAAAAAAAAATTGACCTCTGCTGTCTCTACCAAATTACTCAGACAATTTCTGGTCTAAACATTTGAAATTTTACATAAAGGGTATTCAGAGATAGGACAAGGTTTTTAATTGGTTTGGGTCGAAAATTTGAGCTACAAATATATATATGTATGTATGTATGTTTGCATGTCTGCCTAAAACTTTCGACAGAGGCGACGGATTTTCACAAGATCAGTATCGTTTTGAAGCTCGACCATTCAGACAATACATACCGAAAAATTGGCTAAAAACATTAATTCCTTCACCTTCAACTGGGCACTTTTCCACAGGGAGGGATCGCTTTTTTCACCGATATTTTCGAAAGTCATCCCCTATTTCCGATTGTCTAGCCTTAATTTATACCTACATCACTTCCCGTTTGGTGGTGGTTGCAATAGCAAAGATGTCAGGTTTTACCCCGTTCTTTTCCTCCTTCGCGGTACAGGTTTGAGCCTGCCTTCCTACTACCACTTCTTTTTTTTTTTTGCTCAACACACACCTCCAAACACCCGGGCAATGCCGGGCACCCCGGCTAGTATATATATATATATATATATATATATATATATATATAGGGTATCTCAATAAATTGTATACACTCTTTAAATGACTATAAAACCAACATTTATTATAATAAAGAAAAGTTTAATGCATCAAAATACTGTGAACAAATATAGAAACCAGCTAATTATCGAAAGTGTCCAAATTGTTAGCCATTGTGGTCCATGAACAGTTGATGACGCTCACTGATTGAATCGAAAACGTTCCTAATTAGTTCAATTGTTATGTTGACGCATCTTCTTTCAAAGGTTGCTTTCAACTTATTCATTGTAGCTCGTTGTGTTGCGTGAACCCTGTATTTAACATGCTCCCATCCCCCTACTCGCCCCCTCCAAAGAGAAAAATACACGGGGAAGGGGTCAAATCTCGTGAGCGCGGACAGTACTCGATACTTCCTCTTTATTCTACCTATCTGTTTCGCAAGTGACTATCAAGATATGCTCTTACGTCACGATGCTAGTAGGGAAGTGCTCCATCCTGCTGGGAGTACCATTCTTTATTCCTAAACATCTGTTCGGAACGTGGCTTAGCGTATTCATGTAGCAAGTTGAGATAATTTAAAGAGGGTATACATTTTATTGGGGCACCCTATATATACATATATATATGTGTGTGTATGTGTGTGTGTGTGTGTACATATATATGCTATGTATATATGTTTATGTGGATGTATATATGCATGTATAAATGTATATATATATGTATATATATGTATATGTATGTACATTTATATATATATATATATGTATATATATACATATGTATGTACATTTATATATATATATATATATATATATATATATATATATACATATGTATGTACATTTATATATATATATATATATATATATATATATATATATATATATGTATACGCATAAAAATAAAATAAAAATACCAGCGATGGTTAACGTTATGTTGTTTTGAAAAAAGAAAAACCGAATGAATTTATGAAATGATCAACGTTTCGTCCCTATTGCAGAGGACATCTTCAGAATATTAAAAGGAAAAATTAAGAAGAAGAAAACGATCACAGACCATTCGTAAATGAAAAGGAAACAGTGTTAGAATCCTACCCATATCGGGAAGGAAACTGTGTGTGTATGGGAAGGTTGGGTTGTTCAATGTCTATATATATATACTTTTAAAAATACGTTAAATAAATATGTACACTTTTTTTCTCTCTAATCTTATTTATTTTGTTTAAATTATTTAAAGATTAAGGAAAAACGGTAACCAGGATGTGTTTTTATATTTTGTTCTTTGATTATTATTTTCCCTATACTACGGGCTAAATGTGTTTAATATTAGTGCTGACTCTAAAAGTCTTCTTTTGGCTCTATCTATAACGCATTTTATAATTTTCGCATGATCTAAATTAAATGAATGATCGTGTTCTGCACAATGGCAAAAGAGTGGATTTAGGGCGTTACCATTCCTTATATCTTTTCTGTGTTCGTAAAGTCTTAGTTTCAATTTACGCTGTGTCTCACCTATGTATACTTGTTGGCAATCGTTACATGGGATGGAATATATACCGGCGTCGGATGTGAGGGTTTTGGGAGAGTGCTTGGTAGTTTTTAATGTCTGTTTTATTGCCGTGGAAGTTGTTTGTATCAAGTGAAAACCAAGTCTATTAAGAGTGTCGTAGATTTTTGTATTTTTAGTGTGAATGGGAATGAAAAGATGTCTGTTTAATAGGGAGGTATTTGTTTTATTTTTCTGTCTGTTTATATTATAGTGTATTTTCGTAGCTTTTTTCTTTACGTAAGAAATGAAATAGGACGGGTGCTGTAATTTTTTAAAACATTCGTAATTTATTGAATTTCATCATTAAGATATTGGGGGCTGCATATTCTAAAGGCACGCAAGAAACAACCAATGATCATGCCGGTCTTTATTTTATCATTGTGGTGCGAGTAGTAGTTAATATAATCGTTTTTGTGTGTGGTCTTTCTATGTACTTTGAAACTCAGATCGGTTTCTGATCTGATGAGGAGTATATCTAGAAAAGCTAGGGGGTTGTCTTGTTCGGATTCGTATGTATATTTTATGGATGGTTCTACTGAATTTAAT
>NC_136483.1:104394198-104454198 GCF_053919585.1 Euprymna scolopes | reverse complement strand
ATGTAAAATGTTTAATCGGCTCGAAAAACACACAGTGTTCATCGATGTATTTGAAAAAGACAAATGGTCGCGGACTCAGTTGAATACGTTAAGTTTGGGAAAATCAATTAAAAACTAAAAACTATACAAAAAAGTGTCGGGCACCTACTAATTATGTTATCATGACGTAAGCTGGCATATTCGGTGAGTTTCTGACAGTATTTTGTATAGAATTTAGTTTTAACTCATTTTCCCAAACTTAACGTAATCAACAGTATTCGCCATCATTTGTATTTTTCAAATACACCGATAAACACTGTTTTTCAGCCGACTAAACGTTACATTAGATAAAACGGGGTTGTATTCAATTCTGGATACGTGTTTGGACACAGATACGATAAGTTGTCGAAAAATAAATATAACAAATAAATGTTATCAAAGGCAAGATAAGTTACTTTTCTACCTAACTGGATAAGATTTTAGTGTTTTTATTTAGTGTAAAATGTTTAATCGGTTCAAAAACATGGAGTGTTTATCGGTATATTTGAAAAATACAGACGGCGGCAAACTGTGTTGAACACGTTAAGTTTGGGAAAATGAGTTAAAACTAAAAAAAATATACAAAATACTGTCAGGAACTCAATATATGTTACCATGACATAGGCTGCCATATATTCGGTGGTTTTTAACAGTATTAGTGGTAAACGCTGTGTTTTTCGAGTCGAATAAACATTTTACATTTTAAAAAACTAAAAAATTATCCAGTTTGGTAATAAAGTAACATATCTTGCCTTTGATAATATTTGTTATGCATTTTTTTTTTTTTGACAACTTTTTCGAATCTATATGTACAGTAGTACGAACCCAATAAAAACACTAAAAATTATCCAATTAGAAAGAAAAGTAACTTATCTTGCCTTTGAAAATATTTACTTGTTATACATTTGTTTTTGTTGACAACTTTTTAAAATCTTTGTGCGAGTACAAACCCGAAGAGGGTATTTTCCTGTCTAATTTTATTTTTGGTACCGCACTATTTTAAAATAGTTTTTCCAAGTTTAATTTAAATTTCATGATATATTTTTGGGGGGAGTGAGGGTGTATTTTTTTTTTTTTTTTTAGATTAGGTCCACCTCCACAATTTTCTTTAAAATGGCTATTTAAAAAGGTTTTCGACTATGCTGAATAGGAAAATCTCATTTAAAATTTGCAGAGGTAAGTAGTTTCCGAGATATAAAGACCTGTACTATGCACTATAATTCACTGGCGGACATGAAAACACACTCCCATCCTCCCCATATTAAGAACGGCTTTCGGATTAAACACCCCTAACCTCCCCATGGTAAAAATAGCTTTTTGGAATAAATACCACCATTATCCCCGAGTTAAGAACGGCTTTCGGAGTAAACACCCCCCAACCTACCCATGTTCAAAATTGTGGAGGTGGACCTAATGTGAAAATTTACCTTTTGTTTTTTTAATAAATTGTTAGTTGAAAGCACAGAATAGTGACAAAACACGAGTCCCTCCCAGTAAGAATGGCTGAAAAAATAACGGTTTTCTTGCTATAAACTTTTCTGTATTTCACCTAATAAAGAAAAAACATTCATACTTTCTTATATAAAACAACTTCTGAAAAAAAAAGAAAAAAGTATACTTTCAATTTTGTTAAAAAAGTTTTCTTTAAAAAAATTTAACCGAATAATTTATGGTAAAAAAAGCAAAAAACAAAACATAAACCGACTAACGTATACGAATTGGACCTTATTGCCAAATAGCTCCGGCTACAATGTTGAACGCGCCATTCACGTTGTTTTTTTTGGGGTTTTTTAAGTTAAATTCAACTTTCACAATATCTTTTTATTTTTTTTAAAAATAATTTCACAATATCTTTTTTAATAATAAATTGTTAGTTGAAAGCACAGAATACTTACAAAACACCCTCCCCTCTCTATGGTAAGAATGGCTGAAAAAAATAAAATAAAAAATATTATTTAAGCACGTTACCAAACCGTAAATTTTCTTAAAAAAAACATGTACTTTCACCTAACAATTTATAGTTTTAATAATAAAAAAGTTACTATTTTCTTATATCGAAACAACTGTTTAACCCCCCCCCCAAAAAAACGTTTATTTTTACAACTTCAACTTTTATGTTTCAACTCAAAACGCACTTTTTGGCGAGCAATTTTTTTTTTTTTTTGCCTGATATAACAAAGAAAAATTTGTTTAAATTAACAAATTTGGAAGATAAACAAATGAATTTAAATTTTTAAAATAGGGGATTTTTTTTTTACTTATCGAGTAAACAGAAAATGAAATCTTGTAAGTAGTCTCGTCAAATCGTGGTGTTTGTGAATGAAATGAATTGAAACGGAAGTTCAGTTCTACCAGAAAACAGTCCCGCAGAAGAGGCTTAAGAAAAATATTTTTATTTTATTTTAGATTTTTATGATATGCGACGTTAATTTATTTTAATAACATAAAAAACATTCCTCGATTCTAAAGATAGTCTGCTTGAAAATTTCAAATAAATTGGTAATGTACAAATATGGTTTTATTGATAACAAACGGATCAAGAATTACATTTATATATATATATATATATATGTATGTATGTATGTATGTGTGTGTGTGTGTGTGTGTGTGTGTGTGTGTGTGTGTGTGTGTGTGTGCGTGAGAGATGCTCACGATGATGTTATTTCGACGTAATAAATGTAACATAATCGAAATACGCAACTACATTTATTAGAACTCTGTGGAGCTTTGTTAATCATTCAGGTACTGAACAGCAAAAATTGTATTGATTAATTAGATTTCAGAACATTAACTATACATCGGTAATTATTTCAGGAGAGAGTTAAGGGATGACAGCATTTACGTAATTAAGGGTTATAGTATAGATATTGGGATGGGGATTTATAGTACGGGTTCATATGGCTGGGAATGTCAATTTAGTGGAAATATTAGATATGACCAAATAGGTTACAATACAGATGCATAAGGCAGGAGTAGGAGCCTTAAATTAGTTATGATCTGTTCGAAATGATTATTTTGTGGGAATAATAGGATTAAACTCTTACATGATGATATGCAGGGGGTAATCTATACAAATATTGATGTGTTGGGAAGTGAGAAGAGAGAAGATGCAGACAAGGTGATCAAGAGACATAAATTTACAAGATATAGGCCTAACTTTAGATAGTTAGTGATGGGAAGAGAAGTTTAAGGAGGGCTATAAACTGGCATGTGAAGGGGATCTAAGTAGCAGATGTGAAAGGGAGGTACACTCGGTGCATAGGGTAGAACAGAAGTGGTTGCTGAAGAATTCAGAGCTGAAGAGGTTTACGAATGTTTGAGGAGATGGGTGCGCAGCTAATTTATATGGATGGGTGGGAATTAAGGGATATCGGGCAAGAGTAAATCACATGCCGATGAGAGTACGAATAAGAAGCCTCAGTGATATATATATATATATATATATATATATATATATATATATATATATATATATATATATATATATATATATATATACTAGCAAGCCCTCCCCCCGGCATGCCCAGTCGTAAAATACGCTTATATATGATATTTTAATTTATGCAGATTTCGTATTTTTATTATGGAGCCAATTCACTATTGATTATTATATTGTACCAAATATATAGTAATGGCCGTTTTGGCGTAGTTCGGTTGTAAAATACGTTTAAGTATGATATTTTAATGTATGCAGATTTAATATTTATTATTATAGAGTCAATACCTACTGATTATTATACTGCACCCAATATATAGTAGTGATTTAAGAAAAAAATGACTGTGTCATTAGATAGAATTTAAATTAAAACATATGGGTCTCCAGCCTTATTCGTTATCCTCTGAGCTACGTCCATATGCATAGAAAACGGTTTAGAATAACGTCATTTAACCTATAAATGTGTATTTGAGCATTCGTAGAAGAGAACTAAGTCGATTTACACCTGCCAAATTCCATTTTTTCAATGTTGACTCTTTAGCAGCTATTTTACCAGATAAAGACAATCGATTTTCCACAGGTGCAAATCACCTATATATCAAGTTTTAAGTCTATGGACTAAATTTGACAGAGGAATTTGGTAGATACCGTTCCTCACACTGATAGGCAATGTCACTTAGATAGATAGATAGATAGATAGATAGATAGATACATTAAAACAAAACAGTATGTTAGTATTCGTGTTTTGTACAATGTAAATATTTTAAATGCAATACAATCTTGCGACCATATTGGAAAAATAATCACCATAAACATAATCACGGAAAAGCAGACGCCATCTTAGAAAATCAGCCGCCATTTTGAAAACGCAACCGCCATTTTGGAAACGCAACCGACATCTTGAAAACGCAGCCGACATCTTGGAAATTTACATCTATGTAGTTTGTGTCGAGGTTTGATTTCGTTTGATGTTGATATTGTTCGTGCTTATATCAAGTTTTTGCTTGTATCATAATTTGCAATTTTTTCCTATTGATCAAAAATCACAAAATTGAACACTCACATCTGGATTGTCAGTCGACATTTATCAAGACGACACTTCGTAATCCATCTCGTTGAAAAGATTGTTAAACATTTTAATTCAATATTTGTTTATCGTACTCCGTTTGTTATTATTCGACTGATATTACAACATCAGTCGAGTAATGAAATCTAAGTTCTTCTGACCTTACGCAAGAAAACGTGTTTCTTTTCCCGCGGCATTATTGTATTCTCGGCAAGTCATTTTTCCAGAGATGTTCAAAGAGGGGCCCGGGCAAGGGAAGCGGACGAAGAGAAGTAATTGGTAGGTGGACGAACCAATTAATACGCACGGACTTCTTTTGGTTTCCATTATTCTTCCATTTAATTTTTTCGCTATCAAAATAAACCTTAAGTATTTCTGTTATAGCTGAAGATGTTTAGACATTATTTTAAATCCATTTTAAAAAATGGGCGTGGTTATATGCTGTGACGCACACATGCGGTCTACTTTGTGAATAGGTTTGTATTAGTACTATTATTATTATTATTATTATTATTATTATTATTATTATTATTATTATTATTATCATTAGTATTAAGGGTTTTAGCTATAACATTATCATTAGTATTAGTGTCAAGAGGTCAAAGTTCAATGATTTGATTTTTGAAAACTCTACCAAACTCCTCCACCAGTTTTCGGTCTAAATACTTGAAATTTTAGATATAGGTTATTTGGACATTTTACATAAAGAGTATTCAGGCATGCAGCAAGATTTTTAATCAGTTTTGGCGCGAAAATTTGGCTGCCAAGAGGTCAAATATGAAAGAGTTGTCCTTTACGTACTCTACCAAACTCCTCCGCCAATTTGAGGTCTAAACACTTGAAATTTTAGATGTAGGTTACCTGGACACGAGTCAAACTTTTAATATATATATATATATATATATATATATATATACATATATATATATATATATATATATATATATATATATATATATATATATATGTATATATACGCACATAGAGTTATGAACAGTACATAGGCCCGAGAAAAGCTGGGCTGAACTGTTAGTATCATATACAAGTATTAAACTATCATAAATATCATAACATAATCTATATCGAAATATGCAAGAATTAAAAGATCATATTTAAGAGTATTTTACGACCGGGCTACGCCGGACGTCCCTGCTAGCTTAGATAAATACTTTTGCAATTTTAATGAAAGAACTACAATAATATCAGAGCGTCTCCATTTACGCTGAACATCTGCAGAATGCCAACATCAATATATTACATATGAATGAGTCCCCTGTGAAATTTCCACAGGTCCAGCTACTTTATAATATTTGATTATGCTTATTGCTTATAAGTGTGTTGATCCTTCGTTATTTTAATTGTTCCTTATTTAATTTGACTTAATTAGCCATCTAATATTTCACCAGTAAAATGTCTTATTGTGTCACACCAGTGCGCATTGTGCTTCAGCATTATGTAGCAAAAAAGTGTTGAATTACCGTTGAACAAACTTCTTCAGCCAAACCAAATCTATTGATACTCGTTCATTATATCAATATATTTTCGGTTATTTGATGTTTTAACTCAATACCTTTAGGAAATGATTCATTGTAACAATTACTTGAATAAAAGCTGCTGTTTTGCTTATACCTAGGAGGAATAGGGTACAGTTTTCCCATCCAATGATAGTGCAGCATACATGCTTCACATTCTAGTTGGGACGATTCGCTATTTTTTTGCAACCCTTTTCTCACAGAAGAGACATTGCTAATCTTCGTATAGTTATTTTAGTTATCTCCCCTTTTTTTTAAAAAGACCAATAAAACATTTTTAAAAAGAAAAAGGAACACAGTTCGTATAGTTATTTTAGTTATCCAAGGTCAAGTGTGGATTTGATGAAATTCTTTCTGTGGAACGGACTGAATTTGAACTTGACACGCCTATATTTTCTGTTTCGATCGTTAACCACTTACTTAGCCAGCGTTACTCCTATACTCTCTAATTATATTCTCTCTTTCTCTCTCTGTCAATACAATATTCCATAATTATTTATTTAATTAATCTATACTAGCAGGACCCGTAGCAATTCCACGGTAGTTAAAAGCTTTTTAATGTTTGTAACTTATCTTGCCTTTGATAACATTTATTTGTTATATATTTGTTTTTTGACAATTTTTTCGAATCTATGTGTACAGTAATACAAACCCAAAAATTGTTTGTTTTGCAGTAAAAAAAAAAAAAAACTAAAATGAAATATTCGACTTTCTCCAATAAAAATAAAAGTTCAAACGTGAATTCACTTACGATATTTTGATTAAAATTATCCCAAATGTACAATTATAATAATTATTTTCCGAATGGAATCTTTTTCTTTAGAACATACATGAACAATCGGTAACACAAATTGGTAGCCATATTTTTTATGCCTCTTAGCATGACCACGCGGTTGAATACCGGAAGCTGTCTATACCTACAACTTAATTAGGAAGTGACGTTACGCTATCATATGCATCGGCCTTCTTTCTCGGTAGCCACGCTTAAACTGAGTCACCATTATTCCACGTTGGTAAGCCGGATATCCGTTAATATTTTCTACTGTTTCTTCTTTAAATGCCTTTGGAAAATGTGTTTGGCATAATTCTTTATTCATACAAGGAGAATTAGGATTAACTGCACCACACTAAACTAAATCACGAAGCTCTGGATCTTCAGGTCCAGGTATTTCTGCTGACACAATTGCATCAATTTATTGAACTGTTCTGATCTTATCCTGATCTCGCAGCATTATGATCACGTGGCAGTGCGGTAGCTTTCTTTTTTGAAATTCAATAACATGAACATATGCAACAGGAGTTCCCATTACATGTCTGTTTTTAATGTCTTCCAAAAGTTCAGCTAGATGTGCATGATACACACGTGATATTAAGTCGTCGATTTTGTGAAAGTTCTGATGACCCTAAGTTGTTTAATATTTCAGAACATCTTGGATTACATGTGTAGGTAAGGAATAGGCCTGGTTAGCTATTTTGTTGTTTATTGGATAATTAAATCTTTTGATACCTGGACCAGAGGCGAAATGCATCAAATCTCTCCTTGGCTCTACATTTTCCCTTATAGCACGTGATTCCTCTTCTAATTCAATGGCTTTCATATTTTTGTAAGCTTGGGCATAAGGATATTTAATAGTCAATATTTTTATAATTTAGCTCTGTAAAAAAAAGGGGGATATCTAGATTAAAATTTAATTTAATTACTTTAAATTTTTAAGTAAGAACGATAAAAAAATGTTAAAAACTTACGCAGGATTAAATATTTAGATTTTGATCATGAAAATAAGCTGATAATCATTTAATGCTGGCTGACTTATCCAAAAGTCAGTGAAGTTTGTTGAAGCAAAGCTTTGTTTTTGTTGTTGACGATGGTGTTGTTTGTTTACGATTCAATGAATAACAAGAATTCACCAAGAGTTCCACTGGTAAAGTAGATCATCATTTTTTGGCTTTTATAGAACCTCTACCGTAAAATTCGGCTCCAAAATGTTGGTGAATTATCTCCTTTAGATTGATATCGTCTGCGAGTGACAATTGAAGAGAAAACTTTATTAAGTATTAAACGCTAAAACTTTTTAATCTAGCTGGCTAATTGGTTATAAAATAAAAGTTAGATCTTTTAGAAAGAGTTATCTGATGTTTTTTATTTAAAAAATATCCTTTATTTTATTTAGTGAAATTTGATTTAGATACAAAATAAAGACCGGGCATCTACGAGAGTGACCCCCCCTCCTCTATAAAGATAATATATCCAAATGAAAAAAAAAAGGAATATCCCACGTAAACATGTTGTATTTCCTTGGTGAATTATTTAAATTTACGAACCATCCTGAAATAATAAAAAGCCACGAGGGGGGTTACCTATTATGAACTTTCGCCTAACATTTTAATGAAAAGAAAATGGAGAAAAAGAATGTATGAAAAATAAATATTTCTTTAATTAATGAAATAAAATTCAATGAAAAATGTTTCAATTGAAAATAAATATTTCTTTAAATCCTAATTAATGAAACAAAGTGTTTTATTTCATATTTAAAAAAGTTAGGAGAATCTATTATTGTGTCATTTTGTAAAAGATTATTAAACAGTCAATATTTTTATAATTTAGCTCTGTAAAAAATGGGATATCTAGATTAAAATTTGATTTAATTCTTTTATATATTAAAAGTAAGAACGATCGGAATTAATATCCCACGTAAACATGTCTCATTTGTTTGGGTCAATTATTCAAATTATTTAATAATAAATTATTTATTGTCTACGGTAACATTTATTTATGAAAATAATAAATTATTTCTTGCCGTTTGTAACATGTATTTGTAAACAAGTTTTTTGTTGTTAAATTAATTTAATAATAATTTCGGTACTTTTGCATTTTTGGTATCACGAGTGTACGAAACATGCTGTAATAATGTAAAAAAAAATCCCATGTAAACATGGTTTATTTCCTTTGTCTTGTGTCGGTTGAGCAGCAGAAATTGCTGACTGCGCCTTCGAGAAACAAAACAAACAAACCAAAAATCATTAATAACTACTTGAATATATTATGGCCTCGGTATTTATAAAAAGGATTAGGGGTAGGAGAGGATGCCATAGAGGTCACAACAAAGAATACATGAAATGAACAACGTTGGAAGTATGTAGATTCTGACTCCATATAATTAAAGACAGACGAATATTGAAGGTTGAGAACTGATTTTATTTACTACTAACAACTTGTATTAGAAGAGGCAAAGTGTTCGTAGGATGGAATGTGATTTAACGAAGAATGGATTGTCTGATGGAGATATTTGACAGTTTGTATTACGGTGAAATGTTCGTAGAATGTTTGCAGGTATGTACGATTTAACAAGGAATGAATGTTCGTAAAATGTTTGTAGGTATGTATGAATTGACAAGGAATGAATGTTCGTAAACTGTTTGTAGGTATGTATGAATTGACAAGGAATGAATGTTCGTAAATGTAACTTATCTTTTGGGCCATGGATGTGTTTTTTTTTTTTTTTACATAGTGATCACCACTTATCAAGGCCCGGAAGCCACTCAGGGATAAGGGTTATTGCAAGTACATTACGTTAGTGAGGAGATTTGCTGATATGTTTACTTAAGGGGGCGGTTCATTAGGAATTTGTTAACATTGGACTTGAAGACAACCAAGTTGTAGTCCGGAGGGAAGCAGGCAGACGGAACAGAGTTCCACAGGCGTGCAGTTCTAAGAAAGAAGCTTTGTTCATGGAATCTGCGTTTTGATTTAGGCACAGATATAGAGTGAGGGAATTTTTTCACAGTGGATTCAGCTAGACGGGTGTTTTTCGTGAAAGATTGGCGAGGGGGGACCAGAGATTGGAGTTCAGACGAGCATCTGCCATGGAAATAACGATAAAACAAGGACAGGCTCGCAACGTCTCTTCTGTGGGAGAGAGGTTGCAGGGTAGAGAAAAGGACATCCCCCACTAAGCCACTAAGTCTATTTTGTACTCTGTCAAGGCAGGATAGGCTGTTTTTAGCAGCTCCTGCCCAGATATGGCAACAGTATTCAATCCTTGAACGTACTTGGATTTTATATAGATAGAGAATTGCATCCGTAGTGAGATATCTTCTGGAGCGGTAGAAGGATCCCACCATCTTTCCAGCCACCTTGGCAACAGACTTGATGTACGTGTTCCATTTCAGATCAGGAGTAAAGGTCAAACCCAGAAGCTTGTCAAAACACGGGGCTTCACCCAGACGAGAGCCATCCATCACAATTGATGCCAGATGGGGATCAGAGCGTTGATGATGTAAGGATAGGAGTTTGGTTTTGGATGCATTAAAGGTTACCAGCCACATCTTCCCCCACTGAACCACGCGCTCGAGATCAGAGGAGAGAGAATCAGAGAGAACTTTGTCATTTACAGCCTTTGATGTGTTGCCGTAGATGGTCGTGTCATCAGCATAGATGTCAATGAATGATTTAAGTATGTGTTTAGGGAGGTCATTGATGTAGATCAGGAAGAGAGTTGGGCCCAGGATTGACCCCTGAGGGACTCCAGCATTTATATTGCAGGCCTCCGATTTTTGTCCATCTACCACTACTCTTATGAGCCTATCGGAGAGAAATGATTTAATGATTGAGAAAACATTTCCAGTTATACCGTAGCTGGAAAACTTGTGAAGTAGATCCTTATGCCATACCTTGTCGAAGGCCTTTGATATGTCGAGAGCAATTGCCATAGAAAGGAAGCCTTTGTCAAGAGATTCACTAATCCTGTGGGATATAACCGTCAGCACATCTGCGGTAGATCTTGCAGAGCGGAAACCATATTGTGTGTCACTAAGAAGGTTATTCCTGCTGAGGTGGTTGACTATTTCTCTATTTAATATGGATTCCAGCAACTTACTCATAACACACAGGAGACTTATAGGTCTGTATTGAGAGGGAGATGACTTATCACCTGAATTCTTAAATACAGGGCAAACTGATGAGGTCTTCCAGGGAGTCGGAAAGCACTTCTCCTTAAGGCAGCGCTTAAATAGTTTCGTAAGTATGGGAGCAAGTTCTGGATGTGGTTAGGGTAGGCCGGTCATCCTGCTGTCGGTGATGCGTGTCCTGGCTTGTAACTGGAAAGCGGGTGACTTTTTCATCAGTAGCTAGCAGGCCGGCGTCTTCGTCTTCTTTTTCCTCCTCCCTCCTCTGGTTCCCTAAAATCCCTCGTTTTATAGTGGCAAATAGGCTCCCAGTGACTGTGATATGTGAGGTATTTATTTTAGGCGCGGAGCTCTGCCATTGGTCGATAACTATTTTGTGGGTATCTTATTTTTTTCTTCCCAAGCGGAAGCGATGCGTGGGGTCATGTGCAAAAGACGATTTTTCATTTTGTCTCTCTTGGTGGACACGTTAACATCCAGTTCGCTGCTAATTCTCATCATGTTCCCACAATATAAAAAAAAAGTTCAGCTTAAAAACTGTTACAAAATTACTGGATTCGGCGTTAAATAACCCGAAAAGGCTTGATATGCAAACAAAACAAACCAAAAAATAAATTATTTTTTGCCTCTGGTAACATTTATTTGTGAATGTTTTTATTTTCTTTTGTTGAACTATTTAATAAAGTCGTTTGAACATTTATTTGTAAACATGTTTTTTTTTGTTGTTGAATATGAAGCCTTTTAACATTTATTTGTAAACATGTTTTTTTTTTGTTGTTGAATATGAAGCCTCATCTTAAAATAAATGAAATACACAAAAAATGTGTCAATGAAAATGCAATTCATTCATAAAAAAAAACGAACTGATAACTTTCACTGTAGAAAAATATATATTAAACTGAATAAAATAGAATAAAAGTTCTGTAATAGAAGACATAAACTAAGTAAAGCCGTTTAATAAAGTATTTAAAGTAAACCGCATATAAGTGTGAATTGAGAACTATGTTTTTTAATATTCTAATAAACAGAAGATATGGAAAAACTGTAATTAAAATACTATTTAAACAGTAGAACAATACCTTCTCTGCATAATGATATATAAAATAATTCGGAACCATAAACAGACGACTAAGTTTTCATTTATTTATTTATTTTTTATTGGGAAGTTTTGGAAATAAAATGGTTTTAATGACTTTTGTCTATTAAAGAGTGACTAATAGAGGGAGATAACTCGTTTCTTATTAATTAATGTTTGCGATGATGATGGCCTTTTGTGACATAGGACGCCTGGCAAACGTATTAATATATAGATAATATTCTGCTTGTTCCTATTTACTGACTTGACAATGAGGGCTGAGTTAGACACATGTTTGATTATTAATTTTTTTTTTTTACATAGGCATCACCACTTATCAAGGCCAAGAGGCGACTCAAGGATAAGGGTTAAAGAGTGTACAGTAGAAATTGGACAATATAGTAATCATTAGTAATGAAAATTTGGTAAATTTGATAACTTATATGGAACGGCTCATCAAGAACTTATTTACATTAGACTTGAAGACAACCATATTGTAGTCAGCCGGAAAGCAGGAAAACGGAAGACAATTCCACAGGCGTGCAGTTCTAAGAAAGAAGCTTTGTTCATGGAATCTACGTTTAGGTTTAGGCACAGATAAAGAGTGGGGGAAATTATTGATAGTGTTTACAGCTAGACGAGTGTTTCTTGTGAAAGTTTGGCGAGGGGGGGGCATAGATTGAAGCTCAGTCGAACACTTTCCATGAAAATAACGATACATCAGAGACAAACTCGCAACATCTCTTCTGTGAGATAGAGGTTGCAAGGAAGAGAAAAGGACATCTCCTACGAGGCTACGAAGTCTATTTTGAACTCTATCAAGGCAGGCCAAGTCTTTCTAGCAGCTCCTGTCCAGATGTGGCAACAGTATTCCATCCTTGGACGTACCTGGCTCTTATATAGATAGAGAATAGCATCAGCAGTGAGATATCTACCGGATCGATAGAAAGATCCCACCATTTTTCCAGCGGCCTTGGCAACAGATTTGATGTACGTGTTCCATTTAAGATCAGGAGTAACGGTCAAGCCAAGAAGCTTGTCAAAACTTGAGGCCTCCTGAAGACGAGAGCCATTCATTTCAATTGATGCCAGATGTGGATCAGAATGTTAATGATGTAAAGAGAGAAGCTTGGTTTTAGATGCATTAAAAGTAACCAGCCACTCCTTTCCCCATTGTACTACGTGCTCAAGATCAGAGGAGAGAGAATTGGAGAGAACTTGGTCGTTTACTGTCTTAGATGTGCTACCATAAATGGTAGTGTCGTCAGCATAGATGTCTACAAATGATGTAAGGATGTGATTTGGAAGATCATTAATGTAGATCAGGAAAAGAGTTGGGCCCAGGATGGCCCCTGAGGGACAGCGGCATTAATACTGTGAGCTTCTGATTTTTGCCCCTCAACTACTACTCTTATGAACCTATCAGAAAGAAATGATTTAATAATTGAGAAGACATTTCCAGCAATACCATAGCTAGAGATCTTATGAAGTAAACCTTTATGCCATACCCTATCAAAGGCCTTAGATATGTCAAGAGCAATTGCCCTAGAAAGGTTGCCTCCGTCGAGAGATTTGCTAATCCTATGAGATATAACTGTAAGCACATCTGCTGTAGATCTAGCAGAACGGAAACCATATTGAGTGTCACTAAGAAGGTTATTTTTGTTGAGATGGTTGATTACTTCATGTGGAAAAAATTCAGCTCCCCCAAAAAGGGGCACTCTGGATAGAAACAAAAATAAAAATCATCTCAGTCATGAAGGATTTCTCCTCCATTGACTGAGGAAATGAAAAGGGAAATGTAGTATCAGAATAGATAATACACTTTTATTTTGCTTGTTTCTTAGTTAATCCGTACGTTACGCTTTGAAGAAAGGCCAAATAAAATTTTTGAAGGCCAAACTGCTTAAAAACAAATAAATAAATAAATAAATAAATAAATAAACGGGCCAAATTTGCGAAATTTGGCTTTAAAAAGCCAATCTGGCAACACTGTTGTAATAACTCTTAGTAATTTCGATGCGCAGCAGTTCGTCATTGACGAAAGAATTCTCTATTAACCGAAACCAAGTGTAGTGAAGCACCAGAACAGATACTACACTTTGAGGTATTAAATCTTTTATTCAGGCTAAAAATACAATGTAAGTTCAACTTGGGCCGAATGCAATTTTTTTATTTATTTATTCCCCGGGCGATTAGCAATAAATTAACTCCTTCTCAAAGAAAGAATGCAAAGCCTAAGAGGATGAACCTCCTAGAACTGCACATGACCAGCAACATACCAAAATGCCATTTTTTTATTATTACATTTTCACCCCAAACAAGGCACAGTGCCACTTTGATGTAGGGGGTTACTATCAGGGACATAAGTTGCATGGATACTATGTGGGGAGTTGAGCAGTAAGATGTCTATTCACATTACACTTGAACTTCTGCATGTCAGTACCGTTGAAAAGCAGGAACCTGGAAGGGAATTCCAAAGTCTAGCACTTCTGAGGAAGAAACTATTAGAGTAGAAGGCTTTCTTACATCTAGGGATCTCTACTGTGTAGGGGTGAGACTTTGCTGCTTGTTGGAGGTATTTACGTCGAGGGGATACATTGCATGGGATGGCTGTCATTCAGTTATATAGAGGGAAGATGTTTGTTTTCTGATTCCAGTAGTGTTGGGACGAGTAATCGAAATCGGAATCGGGAATCGGAAAAATCTTTACCTATTTTTCAATGCCAAAAAAAAAAAAAAAACGATTCTTTTAATTGGCGTTTTAATTTGGTTTTGTTTAAAGTAAAATCTCCCACTGCTGGCAGTAATAATAAATTTTTTTTAATGTAATCAGGAAAAAATAACAACTTTATAGTTAAATATTTAGACGTTTTTAAAAATCGGAATCGGTAATTGTAATCAAATGCATAAATTACTATATATATATATATATATATATATATATATATATATATATATATATATATATATATATAAAATAAAATTTTCTTTCTCCTCTTCTTCTTCCCTGATCTTTCTTATTTATATTTATGGCTCGGCAGTAGCGTTAAAAGCATATCTTATTTTTCTTTTATTAATATTATTGGATTTTTTTTTCCTTTTTTTCTCTTGTACACATTTTTGTGAATTTTTCCATGGATTTCTGCCTTTGGATTAGTTTGGACCATCTTCCAATTCCGGGATTGTCTTGGATTTTACTTGTGCAAATAGAAATTCAATTAACTTTCTTGAAGTTATATATTTAGATTTTACCGTCACTGGATTATTTATCTTCCACCAGACTATACATTCACGTGTAATCATCTTTTTCTTCACCATATTCCTTCTGCTTCAATTTTCTGTTATCAAGTAAGATCTTTTACTTACTTGTTGTTTCATCAAATACTTTTGCATGCAAAATCCGATCCTGCATTTTGCTAATTCCTACCCTCTGATGGGAAGGAAAGTATTTCATCGAACCTCCGCGGATTAAGAATTACCCAATTATCTAGTGTTTCCTTTTCAGATTAAATATGTTTTTAGCTCTTTTTCAAAGTGTTTTTTAACATGTTTTATTAACTGTATATATATATATATATATATATATATATATATATATATATATATATATATATATATATATTACAATATATATATATTACAATATATATATTACAATATATATATATATTACAATATGCATATATATATATATTACAATATATATATTACAATATATATATATTACAATATATATATATTACAATATATATATATTACAATATACATATATATTACAAATTTATATATATATATATTACAATATATATATTACAATATATATATATTACAATATATATATATTACAATATATATATATTACAATATACATATATATTACAAATTTATACATATATATATATTACAATATATATATATTACAATATATATATATACATTACAATATATATATATTACAATATATATATATTACAATATATATATGTATTACAATACATGTATATATATATTACAATATATATATATATATTACAATACATATATATATATATTACAATACATATATATATTACAATATATATATATATATTACAATATATATATATATATTACAATATATATATATATTACAATATATATATTACAATATATATATTACAATATATATATATGTATTACAATATATATATATATTACAATATATATATATATTACAATATATATATATATTACAATATATATATATTACAATATATATATATATATTACAATATATATATATATATTACAATATATATATATATTACAATATATATATATTATAATATATATATATATTACAATATATATATATTACAATATATACATATTACAATATATATATATTACAATATATATATAATACAATATATATATATTACAATATATATATATTACAATATATATATTACAATATATATATATTACAATATATATTACAATATATATATATATTACAATATATATATATATTACAATATATATATATTACAATATATATATATTACAATATATATATATTACAATATATATATATATATATTACAATATATATATATTACAATGTGTATATATATTACAATGTATATATATATTACAATGTATATATATATTACAATATATATATATATATATATATTACAATATATATATATATTGCAATATATATATATATATATATATATATATTACAATATATATATATTACAATATATATATATATTACAATATATATATATATATATTACAATATATATATATATTACAATATATATATATATTACAATATATATATATTACAATATATATATATTACAATATATGTATATATATTACAATATATGTATATATATTACAATATATGTACATATATTACAATATATGTATATATATATATTACAATATATGTATATATATAACAATATATGTATATATATTACAATATATATATATATATATTACAATAATACCTATTACTATTTATATAACTATACGTATAATATTATTATATGTATATAATTATATATATTTAGTAAAAAAAATAAGTATGACGAAACACCTAAAACAAAAATACAATTGCCCACATCTAAAGTCCAAGCAATAATCACTTTGGCAAATATTTGTAAATAACTTAGCAAGAAAATTCAACATATTAGTTGATTTGAATATATCGATTTATTTGCTTATTTTATTCATGAATTTCTTTACACACCTGCACATATTAACAAATAAACAGGATCTTAGGAAACTCTCTATCGTTCCACACAGTAGAGGAACAATATATATATATATATATATATATATATATATATATATATATATATATATATATATATATATTTATATATATATATATATATATATATATATATACCACGTGCCAGAATTATATATATAAAGTTTTTAATGAGAATTCGTGAAACTTCGCACGTTATACGCAGATATAAAATTTTAAGCTGATCTGCGCAATAGCGAGCAAACGGCAGCCATTTTGGTGACTTGCAGTTTTTTTTCTGCGTGCCAACTTTATATGCAAGATGGGACCTAAAGGTGCTTTAAGTCAAGCTTAGAAGTCTAAAATTGTTCAAGGGCTCCATAATAAGATTTCCACCTTAGAAATTGCCAAAGAATTACACCGTGATTATTGTACAATAAAAAAATATTGTACTAACTCTCAACTTTGCAATGGACGTTCTGACAAAGGGAAAATTCGTAAGAAATCATATCTGTCACGCCGAACAATGAGCAAGATCAAGAGAGAAGTTCGCCGTAACCCACTTGAAACCAGAAAACAATTTTTTGAAAAAGCTGGCGTTCCTGATGTGCCCAAATCAACTCGTTGCCGTATCCCGAGGACGATTGCAAAATTTGAAAAACCAGAGGTCCGCCCTCAATTGAAGGATATCCACAAGAAAAAGAGGATGGAGTGGGCAAGAGATCACATGAAGGTGAATTTTCAAACTGTTTTGTTCACCGATGAATTTGGAGCGACTCTGGATGGACCCGATGGATAGAGAGGAGGATAGTACCATAATGAGGGTCTACGTCCCCAAAGGATCAGGCGTCAACAAGGAGGTTGTGGTGTGATGTTCTATGCTGCAAACATTGGCAATGAGCTGGTAGGACCATTCAGAGTCGCAGATGGAGTGAAAATTACCGCCAAACTCTACATTGACTTCATTAAGGAACACTTGGAACCCTGGCACAAGAAGAAGAATTTGGCATTCCGGAAAAAGATGGTATTCATGCATGATAATGCACCGTCTCATTCTGCAAGGATAGCAACTGAATATTTGGAGAGAGTTTTTGCCAGACATGGGAAAATAATGCGATAGCCAGCCTGTTCTCCAGATTTAAATCCCATCGAAAATCTGTGGAGCATCTTGAAACAAAATATTTACTCCGGAGGAAGGCAGTACAACTCCAAGGATGACCTCTGGAATGCTATTCTGACTGCTGCCAAAGACATTTCATCAGATGAAATCGAATGTTTGACATCTTCAATGGACCAAACGCTTTTTGCTCTTGTCAATAAAAATGGCAATTATATAAAATACTGATTGTACTATGAAACCATATTGAAGTTGTTTGTTCTTTATTACCGTTGTTCTCAATTTACAAATTCTTAGAATAATCAATGTTTCGATTATCTTTTAGCACTTCGCCATATTTTAGCATTGGTTTGCATATAAAGTTGGCACGCTAAAAAAATGCAAATCACCAGATGGGCTGCCAATTATTTATTACTGTGCAGATTAGCTTAAAATTTTAGATCTGCTCTTGTGTTAGTGTTGCCATATAACGTGCTAAATTTCACAAACTTTCATTGAAAACTATCTGAGTTAGAACAAAAATATCGATTTGCATATAATTCTGGCACGGGGTGTATATATATACGCGCGCGCGCACACACACGCACACACACACACACACATATATGTGCAAATGCTGCGAAATGACGTCACCGGTGAAGAAAAAAAAAAGACTATAAAAAAATAGAAAGTGAACGATCACTTCAGAAACGTGGGGCACGTTCGAGATCACGTTACAGGCATGAATAACGTCCAAGATCACGTGGGTGACGTCACGGCCGTAACAATGAGGAAATAAATGTTGTTGCACAACAAAGCAAATGAGTTGAAGTTCTTTACTATTTTGTTATGTTCTTTGCGACTGAAAAAGTACAACGTGTTGGTTCCCTGTGTAAGTCAAGTGTTATTGCCGATTTAAAATTATTATGTGTTTAAGCAAAGCGGTGTGGAATGCACACAGAAAAATATATTCTCCTGTGTTTTTTTTTTCTTGGCCCTTATTTTCCTAAAAAAGGGCATACTGTCACCGAAATGCAAGGTGCGATTGTGATAAGGGACATATTTATTGAGAAAACACCTTGGTTAGAGGTTTGGGCAGCAAGATGTTTGTTCACATTACATTTAAATTCAAATGTTGGTACTTCGGGAAAATAGGAGACAAAAGGAGAATTCAATCTTTTAGAGTAGAAAAATGTTGGACATCTAGGGAATTCTACAAGGAAAAGGTGGGATTTTGCATCTAGTCTGGTGGGTAGGGATTATTTAAACTAAAATAACTGGCATGATTATTTATTTATCTATACAATATTTGTGGGGAAAAAGATAAGTGCAGGAATCTGAATTCATACGTGTTTAAATTCACCATAATGTTAAACTCATGTTTGAATTCGTCATAATATAAATATGATTTATACGTGTTTAAATTCGTCAGAGCACACTGTACTTGCAACACAAACACAGAGGTGTAACTCTGTGGCGATGCGACAGGGGTTGGAGCTTGACAAACGGTGCGGTACCTATTAAGTTACAGATTCTTTTCTTTTTTTTTTTTGCACCCTGCCAAAGAGAGAGGGAGAGAGAGAGAAAGAGAGAGAGAGAGAGAGAGAGAGAGAGAGAGAGAGAGAGAGAGAGAGAGAAAGTCTCTGGGTTGATGTATAAACTCAGCTGTGGCAACAATACTTCATGCAACGGCGAAAGATGGCAAAGCAATAAAGTTAGAATTTTTTTTTTTTTTTTTTTTTTTTTTTTACGGCGGTCGTCTCAAAAATGCGCATTTATTATATTTAGAAACGCGAACCATGGAAAATAAACAAATGCCGCCGATGGTGGCTGGTAATGATGGATATTTTTATAAGTTATGTTTCTTTTAACAGCGAGAGTCATAACACCAGCATTGACCGTAAGAGTAATAATACGTCTCACACCCAAATAATTATCAGCGTTGTCAGCTGCCGCACAGCTAGGAAAGTTTACATTCTGTCTTGGACTACTACTACTACTACTACTACTACTACTACTACTAGTAATAACAAGTGAAGCATGCATGGTCCCCTGTGAATGCACAGTGAACGAGGCATAAAAAAAATGACTAAGTTCATTTGCCACCTCTCCATTTAGCCCCCCCCCCCAAATCTCCAGGGGACGTCAAATCCTGGTGAAAATGAACAAACGGTGCAGTTTTAGGCCTCAACATGTGTAAATTTGAGTTCTGCACCATGCAAAAAAAGAAATGACTAAGTCCATCATTTGCCCCCCCCCATTTAGCCCCAAAAGTCCCCAAGGTCTTAACATATTTAAATTTGAGTTCAGCACCATGCAAAACTGCTAAACAGACATACACAAAAAAATTTAGGACAAATATGGTAAAATACTCCCAAAACTGGAATGTTTTTATTAGCCCTAAAAGAGTCCCTGGGGTACATCCAAGAGTTATCGCGAGGTATAGACAAACAAAATTATATAGAAATCAGTTAGTTACAGAAAGTTTTATAAAAATCCAAGGCATCAATTTTTTTTAATAAGCAAAAAAGTGTCAATTTTGGCCTTCGGGACAAGATCAAAGTGTAGTATCTGTTCTTCAGATGCTGCACTTCAATTTCTTGTTCTCTGTCAATGGAGGAGAAATCCTTCACGACTCAGACAATTTTTATTTTTGTTCCTTTTCTCCACATTAAAAAACGACTCTGGTGTCTAACTCTGTCCCGTGGGAAGGCATTGTAAAAAGGAAAAAAGTGTCAATTTTAGCCATTTTAACTCGAAAGGCACCCCTAGTGGGGAGGCAACCGGAGTTTTCACAGAAAATCCGTTCTGTTGCTTTTTTACTAATATCATGTTTAATGTTTGTTTAAAATATCAAAAAATTCAAAGGCGCAGTTATTGAGAAAAGTGCGGACAGACGAACGGATGAACGGACAGAGGTGAATTCACAGGTCCACTCTCCTTTTTGTCGGGTACCAATAATAATAATAATAATAATAATAATAATAATAATAATAATAATAATAATAATTTTCCCAAACGAAAAAAAAAAAAAAACATGGTAGGTCAAGTTTCGATTTATAGTGCACAAAGTCGTCGAGAATAATCAAGGAAGATGAAAAGATTGAGATGAGAAAGCACCATCCAAACCTCCACTGAAAGGGTCTAAGAGACTACCGGAATCTTAGAGGAAGCTTTTTTTTTTCATTCACATTCCAGAAAAAAAAACAATGGTCGTTATCAGCAAGAGCTCAATGACAATACAACACTACACGTGTTATTACAAGTTCTATCCTGATTTCTACGTTTTTCGTTTGTTTTTTTGTTTTTTCGTTTTATTTTAAATTAGCAGGCCGCCCGGCATTGACCGGTCGTAAATACGCTTAAATATGATATTTTAATTAAAGCAGATTACGTATTTATTACCATATTATATTGGGCCCAATGTTATGTAAAAAGGGACATATCCCAGTAAGTAAAAGAGCAAGCTAGATAAGTTTGAAAATGATATTTAGAAAAAGTTAGAATCTAACCCAGTAAGAAAAAATTTAAAAAATATATATTGAAATCCTAGGAATGCAGAACGATTGTTATTGTTCTTGCATTTATATCAGAGATATATATTTAATTTAGGAATGCAGTCGATTGTTCATTTTTTTATATTTTTTTTTTTTTAGAAATAACTGGATATTAAATATGTCAGTTAAATGAATGGACAATACGAGTTTGGAAATAATGATTAAATCAAATAGGTTAAACAATTCAAATTGGGATGGACATACATAGGTAAAATCCACGTGAATAAATTTCGCGTGGTGAAGCATGCCTCTAACGTCATAAAGAAAGGAGATTCTCAATATATTGAGACAGGGTTCGAAGTTAGAGACAGTCACAGAGACAGAGCCACAGTCAGCTGGTATGAATAAAGAATCATCTATATTTGTAAACTGTTGTCCTCCTATGTCGTCATTCCACTAAAAGGAAAAGGTGTTTTGTTTATCATCTTAAATGAGCATTGTATAACTCCCTCAAGTATTATGTGTCCCCTCTTTATCATCAATAATGTATCCCTTCCTATGAGGAGTTAAAAAAAACAACTGTACACATCATATCTGTCAGCCGCTGTTATAAATGCTCTTGTTATAAAATGCATCCCGTCATCTATTAACAGAATTATCTCCCCTTCTTATATTATTATTCATCGGACTACTGTTCTCATCTTGAGTGTGATTTTCACAACGTTTCGGTCGATATAACCTCCGACCTTCTTAAGGTGTATCTTGTCAAACTCGGGAATGTTTCTGCCGAACTCGGAAGTTGGACGGAATTTCGAGCGGAATCCTTTAATTACTTCACGGGGTGGGGTGGGGAGGGGGGTAGCGTGCTCTTGCCCCGTCAGCCATGACTGGATAGAGGTCCTTAGTAATTCGCAAATTCGCAAATGTATATTTGAGATAAGGATTGGTTATTTATATTATTATTCATCGGACCACTGTTCTCATCTTGAGTGTGATTTTCACAACGTTTCGGTCGATATAACCCCGACCTTCTTCAGGTCTATTTGTGTTAACAAATCTGTTGCATAAATGTCTCGGCTCCGTTTTAATAAAAATATGAAGCCCCCAAGAATCGTCATAATCGTCATCGTGATTAAAATAGTATATAAATGTCATTATCATTTTCTGTATTATGTGTCCAATATAAACCCACTACACAACACCAATATATAGTCATGGTTTAAAAAGTTAAAAAAAAAAAAAAAAAAATGACTCGTGCGCCACCACCGAGAATCGAAACCAAAACGTTCAACTTACGATTTATTTTTTTTTCTTTGGCGTTAATGACTGACCTAGGAAGACATGTTTGCTGCAAAGCTAAAAATTAAAGCATAAACCAATATTTTTAACGTCCCGCCTGCATATTCGTAATGCTGTCGTTCGACCTCCAATTGGCAAATTTAATTTTGAAAATTTTCACACTTTTGCACTGATTTTCCCCAGCTAAAACCCAAGTATAAAGTTTCGCATAGGTTCAATTACCCTATATATGAAGTTTCATGTTTGTAGATAAAAAAAACTGACGGAGGAGTTTGATAGGCAAATTTTTTATACAAAAATATATACACATACATAAATATATATAAAAAGAGTTTTGTGTTTACTATAATCTTTCGACGCAAATTTTACGCAAGTATAAATCATGTAGAATATCTGTATGAATATAAATACACATAATCTATATATCTATAAAAGTGAAAGTGTCTGTGTGTGTGTGTCTGTGTACATTTCCATACGCAATAACTCTGTCAATTTTTAGTCTACAGACTCGAAATTTGATATACAGGGTACTGAGATTTGGGAAAATCGATGTGACCGGATTTCGGCCAGAAATTTGGCGATTAAGAGGTCAAAGTTCAACGATTTAACTTTTGAGAACTCTCCCAAACTCCTCCAACAATTTTGGGTCTAAACACTTGAAATTTTAGATATAGGTTCCTTGGACATGGATCTAATTTAATAACTTAATTTGACCCAAAATAATAAAGGTTAAGGGGTCATAATAGGGGTCAAATAAAAAAAAAATTGACCGTTTTTCGTTTTATTTTTGTTTGCTCAGCATACACATCCAAACACACGGGAAACGCCGGGCCGAAATGCTAGTAGTTAACTAAAGATGATTATCCCAAACCTAAAAAACTAGCAAACCTAAAAACTAATAGGGAATTAATTAAAATGAATGTTTACACGAATTTTTCGATATTTTTTTCCTTTTAGGATAATTCATATTTAAAATGCACATTTCGTATTGAGGGGAAATTCATTTCAGATAAAAACTTCTGGAGAAAGTTATAATATAATTGATTCAAGTGTAAATATTCTTGAAAAGTGGATGCTTAAAACGCACATAAAATTTACTTTTATGTTTAATCAACCTGTTCTTTTATTCATAAAAGAAAATGGAAATAAATAAAATTGTTCACATTAATATATACAGTAATCTGTTTAAAAGTAAAAAAAAAATTCACAAATAGAATAATTTTTAAATGAACAAGTGAAGCATGCATGGTCCCCTGTGAGTGCATAGTGAACGAGGCATAAAAAATGAGTTCAGCATTTGCTCCCCTCCCCCATTAAGCCCCAAAAGACCCCAGCGGAGTAAAATTCTAGTGAGAATGAACAAACGGTGCAGTTTTAGGCCTTAACATATGTAAATTTGAGTCCTGCACCATGCATAAAAAAGAAATGACTAAGTCCATCATTTGCCCCCCGCCTTTTAGCCCCAAAAGTCTCCAAGGCCTTAACATATTTAAATTTGAGTTCAGCATCATGTAAAACTGTTGAATAGACATACACAGAAAATTTTGGACAAATATGGT
Organism: Euprymna scolopes; assembly: GCF_053919585.1. Lineage (NCBI taxonomy): Eukaryota > Metazoa > Mollusca > Cephalopoda > Sepiida > Sepiolidae > Euprymna > Euprymna scolopes. The sequence goes on along the minus strand of NC_136483.1, from coordinate 104,429,458 downwards.
AAAATAGTCCCAAAAATGGAGTGTTTTTATTAGCCCTAAAAGAGCCCCTAGGGCACCCTCAAGAGTTATCGCGAACTAGGGACAAACGAAATTATATAGAAATCAGTTAGTTACAACTTTTCAGAAAGTTTTATAAAAATCCAAGACATCAATTTTTTAATAAGCAAAAAAGTGTCAATTTTAGCCATTTTAACTCAAATGGCGTCCCTAGGGAGGGGGAGGGCGGAGTTTTTCCCGGAAAATCAGTTCTGTTACGTTTTTACTCATATCATGTATTTATAAAATTTCAAAAAATTTCAAGGCGTAGTTATTGAGAAAAGTGCGGACAGACGAACGGACAAGGGTGAATTTACAGGTCCACTCTCTCTTTGTCGGGGGACCAAAAATGATTTAAATACTATTTTGCCAAAAAGAACGTGTAATTTACAAAATGAAGACATTGGTTGTTTAATCAACGATCATAATCATTGGTGAAAAAACAAAGCAAAAAACATGTAATCGAACAGCGAACGTGACGTTTAATAGTCGGTCAGCCATTAAGAAAATCACTTTAAAATTTTCTAAATTTCATTTACTCCCACCAAAAAAAAATATGAGTATGTGTAATTTACAAAATTAATACGTTAGCCGTTCAATTAAAGCTATTAAGAATGTACTCCATATTGAATTTCACGAAATTTATTTTGAAACTGTTCGAAAATTCAGAATATTCAATCTCGTAAACTGTGGAATGAATCCGAATAGCCAATGAAATTAATGGAAGAAAAAAAAATGAAAAGGAAGGGAGCGTTCATGATTTACATGCTGTATGAGTATTAGCTAACTGTTAATGAAAAGAAATGATAAAATGAAATAATCAGGGACGCGTGTAATAATTGAATCATATGAAATATTTTGCAACGGTATAAACTGGAAAGGGAAAGGACACAATTAATTTTATTTATAGTAATTTACAATATTGAATACAACCGACTGATAATATGCAGAAAATATGCAGCAAATATTGACACGTAGTGTAACCATATTGAATTTATATATGGCGTTTGTGTTTGTTCTGCTACAGTTTTTCTTTTTCAGTAGGATATTTTTTATTAAGTATAGAGAAATAAGTATCTGTGCTAGATGTGTCCATTAATTAACAAAGTGTATGTTGTCATACCTGGGATATTCTCTAAAAATTGAAAGCTTTTTTTTACTATTTTCCTTTCAAATATGATTGATCTATGACGTTTAAATTGCGTCGGCCAGTAGAAGCAACTTGAAAATGAAAAGTATAGAATAAACAGGTAAATAGTTTTTTTTTTTGTTTTTTTTAGATACAAATAAGAATTTCCTCTTACGATGAATATTAAATCTGAAATTAATTAGAAAAAAAAAGAAAAGGAAATTCTTTCTTTTTTTTTTGCATCTAAAACCGTGTTTTTAAAGCAGTTTATCTTTATTCTATATTTGTATAATTGATTTATATAAGTTTTTTGTTATTTATATTTTCACATATTTCTTTAAAGTTATTCTGTTTAAAATGAATGAGCTAGTCTCAATTTAGGTTGGGCCCCCAAAATAGATGGTTGAGTTGACAATACTATTAACAAAAACTTGGCAACCACTGTAAATATGTTTTACATCGGATGCTTGATGGAATAAAATCTTTCATCGTGGCTTGATTTAATTAATTATTTCAATTTGTACTTTTGTCGCATCTGTGCTGATGCACCAATTAATACCCAGCCCCCCTATCCGGACAGGGAGAATTTCTAATCTAAAAGGTTCCGCCCTGTCTGTCAAGTTCCAGCCCCCGTTGCGTCCCAGTATATGACCCCTTAAACGAAAATAACCCCACTGCACCTAACGAGCAAGCCAATCTCAACCCTTTCGCTATAGAGGTCACTAGGTACGGGAAAAGTTTCCACTCTAATAGCTTCTTTTCTTTTGCATCAGATTTGGCGTTGGAATTCCCTTACTATTCTCTGTTTCCTCAACCGTACTAAAATACATACATTTAGATTTAATATGAACAAACATCTTGCTGCCCAACTCCCCATTAAGGTTGCCCCTCTTATAAATCCGCCTTCATAAGACAGTAGCACCGTACGATTCAGTGACAAATGTACCTGATATTCTTCAGATGACTGATTGGTTTGAACGTCCACAGACATACGCCATCTCCTCTGTGATTTACCTCTTTTTCTGCACACTTCCACCATTACTTCTAGACATTCTGCAAAATATGAACAATCGTTTTTTTTTTGTTTTTTTTAGTTGAAAAATAGATAAATATGCAAACTGAACAACAATTCTAAATTTTTTGATGTTACTTTTTTAAAGAAGTCCGCTTACTTCTGCGGTTTGTATCAGTTCCCACATTGCATTTTTAGAATCATTTGCTAAGAGGAGGGACAACGTGGAGGTTGCCAACATGCATAGTTAATGAAAGTGGTGATATGAATTCAACAGAATTCGAACCCGGCACGTCGAGTCGTAAGTCCGAGCCGAGTTAATCTCTGCTAGCTTTATACAAAATAAATAAATAAATAAACGTCACTTTGTATTATTTATATTATTCAGATCACTATTTACATCTTGAGTGTTTTTTCATATCGTTTCGGTCGATGTAAGCTCCGACCTTCTTCAGATGTATCTTGTTGAACTCGGGAAACTTCTGTCGTACTAGGGAATCTGTACGGAATTTCAAACGAAATCCTTTATTCAATGCAGGGATCGGCAACTCATTCAACCCCGCGAGTCGGGTCGTATTATGAACAGGGTCGCGGTTTATTAATGAAAAATTAAACAAAAACATTTCATATGCAGATCTCAGTGAAGCTAAATATTTAAAAACAATTAAAATAAACGTTGAGTAATCAGAAAATAAAAAAATATTTAAATAAATTTAAAAAAAAAAACACCTGACAAAAATTAGTTTTCTTTATGAAACGTAAAAAATACTTCAAAGTAAAAAAATCAACCGAAGTAAAATGAATGAAGTTATGAGGTGTATGCTCGAATTTATTTATTTAAAAAAAAAAAAAATGGACCACAAATGGACCACGCATACACAAACAAGAACGAAACACATACACATGCGTTCGTACACAGGCGGTAACATCCACATATTAATGAAGCATAAAATAGAAAGCTGAATGAGAAAACGTTGTTCCTTTGAAACTGTCCCCGCCTAATTTCTGTCATAATACGGTCGGTCAAATTGGCTTTTAGATGCGTGTTATGTTTATTTTATTATCTTTTATGCAGAAATATATGTGATCAAGTTTAATCGTGTATTTGCGGTGATAATATTCAATTTCTGCTGGGGTGGACCAGAGAAAAATAACAGCAAGACTTTTGTTGAATTCAAAAGCCTCCTTCGTGTTAAAAAAAAAATAGTCATTGGTAATCAGGCTCGCGGGCCGGTCAAAATACTTTCTCGAGCCGGATCGAATCGAATCAACTTGATTTAATGTTTTCGTTCCGTCAGAAGTCTTAAGCAATTCACAATTATAATCTTAGTAATACCTACACTCGAGATTGAACCTTCAACCTCCAGAAAAGTGTCACTTATAACTCAATTTCACTTAATACTTTATCCGTTACGCCTTGCAGGGTATAATTCAAGGTGAGAACAGTAGTCAAGACAATCCAAATAATACAAATTATCAATCCTCATCTCAAAAATTGAGAAACAGAACGTCATGTTGCTATTAATAAATCGCCATTAATAGATGTTCATTCGCACCTTTTTCTGCTTTCTCCTCATACATTGATGTCGTCGGTACTACATTGGCGTTGCGTACTTGCTGTTCGACTGCAATGGATTTTCATTGCTCGTACAAGAATAAATGCACCTATTTCTGCCTATTCGCCAGCTGCAATAAATTTGTTGCGTACAAACATCGTAAAAATAAGAAAACAAAACGAAATGTACTTATGTTTCATAATCTAAATGTCATCACGGTCGTAAGCAATTTTCAATTTCTACTCATCAAACATATTTTCGTCTTTAAACGAAACATGAAGCAAAACCAGGTTACTTTTGCCTGGGAGATTTCGTACGTTGGCAGCCCCCACCACGTTTAACGAAAGGGAAGTAACTCTTTAACTATTAAGAAAAAAACGGAACAAACGAAATTCGAAAATTGAAATATTGAATTTCAAGTAAAAAAAAAAAAAAAAAATGGTACCTACGTAATGGCAATGTCGCAAATTGTAACACATCCCAAAATTACGGAAAACGGTGAAGTAGAAAAATAATTCCTAATGAAAAACAGCGTTCGATAAAATGTATATAGGAAATAAATTTTGACCGACATTTTGAATAATGTCCGCCATGTGACGTAAGCGACAGTACTTAATTATCTCCCTTGTCAACTTATCTCTTTCTAGTAAGCGTAATATAGTGATTTCGATTCATGTAACACATTTCTTTGTTCATTAATAATTATTTTTCTACCTTGTCGTTTTTCGTAATTTTTGGATACATTACAATTTTAGCCATAACTATTGCACTTGGTTCACCGGGTATATTTGCCAGGTAGTTTTTGAATATGTTTTTTTTTTCATGAATCCGGTTGCTTCAATAATTACTGAAATGATGGAAATCTTTCTAAGACTGCAGTTTTCTTTTTATGTACATATGATTTTGGTATTCATTATTTCCCCCCCCCCCTCCGTTCTGTTTAACCCAGAATCATAGGGCACACTAAATTCTACTAAGGTTGCTTTCCTCATATCACTGTATCTTGTTTAATAGCGCTTTTTTCTAGACGTATAGCCGTATGAATTTCATAATAATGATGGATGATGTATGACTTATTTCCAACTGTTCTTTCCGGTATGCGTTCCCAGGACTTGCTGCCACACATTTTTACAAGATCGTCGAGTAAAGATATTTACACACTTTATTAAGTCACATTGTATAGTCCCTCAGCAAAACATTGAAGTGACACACAAGAAAGTTAAAATGACTTGTATAATATGAATGTTTCTATTACAAACTAGCAGCAAGACCCGACGTTGTACGGGATTGAATGGTGATCAACAAATGTTCCACCCTCTTGCATATCTTTTGTCATCGAAATCGGTGAAATCGTTCATTTTTTTAAAAAAATCAAATCGATTGATTGTTTGCTCAAGTTAGTAAAGTTTAAAATGCCAAAGTCAAGTGTTATTGTTCGTTTGTGCTCTAAAAAGAAACATTCGCTTGGAACACGCCCATGTCATATTTCCTTATTTAGTCCGTACATTACGCTTTGTAAAAGGTCCAATACATTTTTTTAAATTCAAACTACTTCAAAGACCAGATTCGCGAAATTTGATCTTAAAAGGCCAATCTGGCGACCGTAGACAAGAATATGAGATCGATCACACTTTGCTGTAACCTTGTTTACGAATATCAGTATAATAACATATGATATCAGTATAATATCATATGATATCAGTATAATAACATATGATATCAGTATCATAACATATGATCATTATCGTAATGATATGATAAAAGTAACGCGTAGTAATTTCGACTTGCAGCAATTCTTCAAAGAAAAAAGTCAGCAAAACCTTATGTAAAAAAAGGGCTCATTTATAAAGCTTACAATATGATTTTATTATTTGTATTGAACTATGTAGAACAATATTACTTTCTGAGTATTTATTAGTACCTATTAATTTATCTCATTTGGATCAGTTCTAAATTTAAAATACAGTGGCCATTGTTTTCATAGAAATGTTAATAAGCTCATATTTGCTGCGTGCTATTAGTTTTTCTGTCTAAAAAAACAAAAACATTTTGATATCCAGAAAAATATTAGCTTTATCAAAACATATTTGCTGATTCAATTCGTCGAATGTTCACGAGTCCTACTAGTATACATTAATTTTCTCTCTACTGTGTTAGAAAGCTACTTACGCCTGACAATATTAAAACCAAAAAAAATGCAGAGTAACAAAGAGAGCAGAGGAAATAGTCATCTACCTTAGTTTTTTTTTCTGGAAGTTTCTGGTGTCTTCTTTTTCCCCTGTAGATGCTGGGCTGTTCTTGAGTTGAGTTCTTGCGTTGTTGTGTTTCCGTGGATTTTGGTTTGTCTAGTGGTTATTTATTTTAGTTCCTCAACCAACTCTCCCCGGGAAACGATAATGTCATAGTATCCTGTATCTCTATACGGCCACCATTCGCCCATGTTTGGAGTACATTTAATGAATTTTACAGAGTATGTTTCCAGATGTTTTACGACCTGTACAATTTATGTCACATTTAAGCTAATTCATCTTCTACTAGTCTCTCACTCCTGAACAGGGTTCAAAAGAGAGTCGCCAAACCGATAGGTCCTGAACTGTCATCTAAGCTTCAGCCTCTGTCCCATCGACGAAATCTTACATCCCTCTGCCTGTTTTACAAGTATTTTAGTGGTGAATGCTCTGACGAACTGCAAGCACTTGTACCCGCTAGAGGTAAATACCCCCGACAGACCCGACAAGCAGCAAAATCCCATCCCTACACAGTAAAGATTCCTAGGTGCAAGAAAGTCTTTTGCTCCAATAGTTTCTTCTCCAGAACTGCTAGACTTTTGAACTCCTTTCTGGGTTCCTGCTTTTCTAACTGTACTAACACGCGGAAGTTCAAGTGTAATGTGAACAGACATCTTGCTACTCATCTCCCTTCATAATCTCTCTGCAACTTATGTCCCCGATAGTAGCCCCCTACTTCAAAGTGGCACTGTGCTTTGTTTGGCGTGAAAATGGAATAAAAAAAGGATATTTAATGTTGAACTACTTTTGCATTTTATTGTAAACAAATACTCGTTACACGATTTAGTCTTTACAGGCACCTTCTTAATTCATTTTTAAAACTATCTCTAAATTCACCCAAACCAATCTTAAAATATTCTAATTTATGGCTGGTCAACTATCGACGTCACTATCTAATGAGCGAATTACAGCATATCAATGAAACGAACAGCCGTTTCTGTTGAAGACGGGAATAGAAAGAAATTTCCTAAGTATTGTTACAACTAATGGATTGCGTAAGGTGCCCAGTTTCTCTTGCGCCAGTCCTTGTGGATCTCTTATAGCATACAGCATAACACACTTGGTGGGCTGATGTTACGTTACCTACTTAATCGACCTGTTTCCCACGCTTGTACAGTTCGTAAAACATCTGGAAAACAGACAGGAAACATACTCTGTAAAATTCATTAAATTGAAAACATGTTTTATAAACACGGCGGTAGTTGTTGTTTTAATAACAACACGTATTCTTAACATACGTCCATTCGATCTGCGCGCTTAACGATGAATATATTTCTGATTGACCGATGAACGAATTCATTGGAAAAGTCCGTTGCTTTTACAAGCTCCTGGAACTTACCTTCATTTCATACCTGAAACGGAACTCTTACATCAACTCTATTGCTAATATCGCCAGAGCAGTCGTTAAGCTACGATTGCTGCTAACAAGTTCTCCTACTCTCTATCAGTGCTCCAATCTTAACGCAAATTCCATATACAAAGCTTCTTTAATAGAACTGCCCGCCTGTGGAATTCTGTCTCACTGACCTTCTTCCCAGCTGACTACAACATGTTTGTCTTCAAGTTCAATATGAAAAAGTACTATCTCGTTCCCTTTAAATGATCCAATGCTGTCAAATTCCCACCAAAGTTTATCACAGCTGTTGTCGCACTGGCCACCTTACACTCATTAAACCTTATAATCGAGTGGCCTCCGGGCCTTGATACGTGCTGACTACTCTGTAAAAAAAATGGTGTTTATAATATGTGTATTTGTACAAACGTCATTAGCTACGTATGTACATACCAGTTTCTGTGGCGATATCTTGTCGGAGAAACCACATCTTCAAGCTAACAGAGGAAGATTAAATAGCTGTAAGCATTAATATAATACTAGGAAACGAAAACCAAATAAAACAAATTCACTCCTGCTAATGCGTACTTATGCATAACTCTATAGCTTAGATTGGTGTGTGTGTGTGTTGTAGATCTTAGCACCACCGTATGCATGTATACTTGTGAGAGAGCATAGACGTGAATGGGTATATTTAGATATATCAGTGTTTACATTTATTCATATATATGATAGTTCTTTGAGTCTAATAATGTATCGACGCCAATTAAGCAACTACAACTAACAAGGAATGAGGAAAACACTATACACTAATCCTAAATGTCTGTCTGGACGATGAACTTGAGAGACTGGCCACTGACCTATTCCTCTCCATCTCCACGTACCTACACCCTTTCATTTCTTTCCTGTATTCTCTCCTACTTATAGAAGTTTCGTTATTCCTCTTAAAAGTAGGCGGTGATTTTGAATTACGAAAAATAAAAGCATTTGGTACTCTCTCGGGGAGATTACGTAGTTGAGAGAGTACTATCACCGGAATAAAAAATAAGAATGATTAAACAGGACAAAATGTATGTATTATGAGCCAGGGATACTCTTTAGTAGTAACTGTAAGTGGTAAGCGTAAAAGTTGCGCATAGGAAATGTTTCTCATTTTCCTGTTATATCGAAAGTTATCTAGGAAAATCGTTCACATTGTTTTGCACGTTATATACTAGCAGAACCCGTGAAAATTCAACGAAATGAGAAATATATTGAATCAACTAATATGTTTTGATAAATCTAATATTTTTCTGGATCGCATAAAAAATTAGTCATTTGGACAGAAAGCTAATAGCATGCAGCGCATATGAGTTTATAAAAATTTCTATTAAATAGTGTCCATTGTATATATATTATTCCTTAATTGGAATTCATTTTTGAGATGAGCATTATGTATATTAATTTATTTTTATTTCGGACTATTATTCTCATCTTTATTAGTTGTTGTTTTTCATCTTTTATTGGTTTGTTTATTCACAACGTTTCGGCCAACTATTCCTCTGACCTTCCCCAGGTGGTAACCGCGACGGATAGGAACTTCGAATCTCAGCCATCACTGCCATCCGTAGTTGTTGTAGGCGACGGATTTTCACAAGATCAATATCGTTTTGAAGCTCCACCCTTCAGACGACAAATACCAAAAAATTGGCTAAAAACATTAATTTCTTCACCCTAAACTGGGCACTTTTCTACAGGGAGGGGTTGCTTTACCGCCGATATTTTCGAAAGTCATCCTCTCTTTTCGATTGGCTAGCCTTAATTTAAACCTGTGCGGTTTAGCGGTGGTCGTAACAGCAAAGACGTCAGTTTTTTCCGTTCTTTTCCTCCTTCGCGGTACGGGTTCGAGCTTGCCTTCTTACTACCACTTTTTTTTTTTTTTTTTGCTCAACACACACCTCCAAACGCCCGGGCAACGCCGGGCACCCATGCTAATATATATATATATATATATATATATATATATATATATATATATATATATATATAAAGGAACATAAAAATGGCGTAAAGTTTTTTCTATCCGGTGTATTAATTGTTATTAGTATGATGGCTGTCCGGTAACCATATAATTTTATTTCAAGATAATAAATGAAACGATAAAAAATAGATATGTCACAGTCATTATATAGTTATACTCATTGTAACCCAACGGGTCATGGGTAATCTTCTATATGTATAGTGTCTGTCATAAGTAAGTATATAATTTTATTTCAACATAATAAATGTAACATGGAAGAAATGTGCAACATTAACATAGAAATTGATAAAGGGTGCACTTAAGTTTTTTTCCACCATAAAAAATATGTTTATTAAAGCGATATGTGCTCTCCGTGCGTTTTGCTAATCTTTTAAGGACTAAGCGGCATATTTTAGCAGACTGTTCTAATCGTGCTTAGGCAATGGCATTTCGGATTTGTTCCTTAAGCTCAACGATAGTACGTGGGGCTTGCTAAACAGATTTTGTCTTTGAGGAAATTTCTCGTTGGACGAATGGTATGCTTTCGGATTTCTAAAACCGCAATTCAAAGCCGCATAATTTCATTTTTTTTGTTTGTTTTTTAATTCTTATTGATTTCGGCATCTTCTATAATATAAATTTCGCCTGTCTGTTTAAATGTATGTATGTATGTATGTATGTATGTATGTATGTATGCATGTATGTATGTATGTATTATGTCTGCGTAAAACTTTCGACAGAGGCAACGGCTTTTCACGCGATCGGTATCGTTATGGAGCTCGACCCTTTGACAAATATCGAAAAATTGGCTAAAAACATTAATTCCTCCACCTTCAACTGGGCACTTTTCTACAGGGAGGGGTCGGTTTTTTCGCCGATATTTTCGAAAGTCATCCCTTCTTTTCGATTGTCTAATCTTAATTTAAACCTATATCACTTCCGGGTAGGCGATGGGCGCAATAGCAAATACGGCACTTTTTTTCACGTTCTTTTCCTCCTCTGTAGTACGGGTTCGAGCCTGCCTGCCTACTACCATTTTTTTTTTTTTTTTTTGCTCAACGCACACCTCCAAACACACGAGCAACGCCGGACACCCAGGCTAGTAATGTATAAAAAACGGAAATGAAATAAAGATAGATATCAAAATGTTTGGACTTTTCGGACTACTATTCTCATCTTAGATGTTATTGTCATAACGTTTCAACCGTTGTAACCTTCGACCTTTTCGCGTGGATCTCGTCGAACTAAGGAATCTGAACGAAATTTAGATCGGAAACGTTTATTTAATCCGCGGAGGGCAGCTTGTTCTCGTTAGGTCAGCCATAACCGGAAGTTACATCGGCCGAAACGTTTAGGAATAACATCCAAGATGGGAACAGTATCCCGAAGACACACAATTTATCAATCGTCGTCTAAAAAAAATGCTGAAATATGAAGTCAAAATGATAATCAAATAAAAATATGCGATTTCCGCTTTCGAGTAACACATGAAATAAAAGAAATACATAAGTATTCACAAAGTTACAAACAAAGATATATATATATATATATATATATATATATATATATATATATATATATATATGTATGTGTGTGTGTGTGTGTGTGTGTGTGTGTGTGCCCATATAATTGATTAAAACCTATTTGTACAATTTTCACCAGTCAATATTTTAAGTGTGGATCATTGAATAATTGATGAAATTAAAACAGATTGTACGAGTCAGATTTTTTTTCCTTTTCGTAAATTTTTACGTATTTATTTTCCCACTCAAAATGCAAGCAGTCGATGATTGGTTTAAAAATAAATAAAAAGAAGAAAGGCGGGAAAAAAAAACTAGCCAGAACTCCGCCTTTTATCTTTTATAAGTTCATCATTCTACTTTCCCAAACAACGACAACAAACCTGTATTTAAAAAAAGAAAACAAAGAAAACATGCAATTGAGAAGAAAAGAAAAAAGAATAAAAACTTGCGCATTTGATCCTGACCCCCATCCCCACCACCACCACCACCAGAAAGAGAGAGAGAGAGAGAGAGAGAGAGAGAGAGAGAGGGAGAGAGAAGAAGATAGAATGAGTGAAATTGATAATCGCACGTAATGCATACCCACCCACACAACACACTCATGCTCGTGCGTGTGTTGTGTAAATTGAGATCCAAGAACTAATTCTGTTACGTCTCGCACATATAGCAGAGAAACCTTTAGCTACAATTCCATTTACTTAAATGGGAGACGAACGGATTGAAACGGAAGCTTTCCTTCTTCTTCTTCTTCTACTACTTGAAGAGACTCGCCATCACTCAACGACACAAACGCTTTATTCACAGATTCTCTCTCGGTGACGCTACCAACTTTTCGCTAATAATTTTGCGGTAGGCTATTATTATTATTTTGTGTTATGAGTTATAACTTTACGCCCGATTCTTATTTCTCACTAATAGGTGTTTTTTTTTTTTGTTTTTTTTTCTGGAATATATTATTTATATCGATAATAATAATAATAATAATAATAATAATAATAATAATAAATTTCGGCGCTTTTACACTATTGGGACGAGATTTTTTATAGTCGAAAAAACAATGGTTTCCACTGATTTATTTTTTTTTTTGTCAATTCTAATAAGTTACAATGGTAGCTCCCAAATTATGCAGTCGGAATTAACTGAATATTACTGAATTATTAAAAAAAAAAACAAAAAAAAAACAAACAAACAAACTTTAATTGTAGTAGTAGGTGAAAAATTGCCGCCACCTTGTTTAAATCGAAACGGAAAATCACCTCCTTTTTGAACCCTCTTATGTCTTACAATCGTTTTAATCAAATTTTATTCATCATTTTTTTTAATAAATAATTTTCTACCTCATCGATTTTCGTAATTTTGGGATGTAATCATCTTAAAAATATGAGGAATACGTAGGTACCATTGTTTTCATGTGAAATTCAGTATTATGAGTTTCGAAATTTCGCCCCAATACTGTAGAAGCGCCTAAATTTCTTGAATAATTCCACGTTATTTCTTTCTCGTCTTTATATCAATAACATTGTGTGACCACATTTTGTATGCCCATGTGTATGTTTATCGTATCGACGTTATTTTGATAATTATGAATGGAATTATTATTATTATTATTATTATTATTATTATTATTATTATTATTATTATTATTATTATTATTTATTGAAATACAAATTGAAATACGAATTCGAATTTTTGAAAATAAAATCCCAATTAACAAAATAAGCCTGTGAATTTATTCTTTTTTGCGGACGGTTATCCTTATTTTCATAGTTGTTGTTTCGCCGCGTTTTGACCAAGTCATCCTCTGGCCTTCTTCAGGTGATTAACCGCGACGGGATAGGAATGCTGAGTCTTATTCCCAATAATTACTGCCTTCCATAGTTGTTGTCTCACCACGTGTTGGCCAACCAAACCTCTGGCCTGCTTTGGGTAGGATTGAAACCCGCTATCTTCAGAAAATGCTCATCTGAAACCATTGAGACTCAACGCCTCTATACACTGTGCCACGGGCTCTGAAGAAGGATGGGGGTGAGTTGGCCGAAACGTGGTGAAATAACAACAACAGCAATTATAAAGATGACGATAACACTCCACAAAAGAATGAACACACAAATTATGAAACCTCATTTCTAAGAATTCCAAACACAAAACAAAAGAATTCCAAACACAAAAACAAAATAAAATTAAATTTAAAAAAAAAAATCAATTAATAAAACAAACCTTTGTACTAAATTAAATCCAGCGGAATGCATTCGGTTTAATTCGTCAACAAATCTGTCATTTGAATATTTTGTTAATAGTAAACAAAAAGAAAAAGAAAAGAATGAAGTACTTGTTTTTAAAGAATGGGGAAGCATTTAAACTGTCGAATAGAAATTAGTTCTGACTTAAAAATTCTTAGCAAATTTTACTCTGTTAAAAGTTTGAAAGTTTTAGTAGTTCTTTACATCCATTTTTTTTAATAAACAGATGTTAAAACAGCATTTCGTTAACTCAGTCTCTCTCTCTCTCTCTCTCTCTCTCTCTCTCTCTCTCTCTCTCTATATATATATATATATATATATATATATATATATATATATATATATATATATAAGTGAAAGTGTGTGTGTGTCTGTGTGTCTGTGTGTGTCTGTGTACATTTCCCTACGCAATAACTCTGTCAATTTTAAGTCTACAGATTCGAAATTTGATATACAGGGTACTGAGATTTGGGAAAATCGATGTGATTCGTTTTCCGACAGAAATTTGGCGATTAAGAGGTCAAAGTTCAACGATTTAACTTTTGAGAACTCTACCAAACTCCTCCTACAATTTTGGGCCTAAACACGTAAAATTTTAGATATAGATGCCTTGGACATGGATCTAACTTAATAACTTTATTTGAGCCCTAAACAATAAATTTTAAGGGGTCATAATAGGGGTAAAAGTTAAAAAAAAAAAATTACCTTTTCTTTTTTTGCTCAAACCTTAAAACACCCGGGCAACGCCGGGCACCCATGCTAGTTAGTTATAATTTTATAACAATTTAGTTCAATTAATAATCTAATGATACCGTAATAATTGCATTTAACTTTCAAAATCCTGATTAATGATTTGGTAAAAAATAAATTAAAATATAGTAAAGTTAAAAAAAAAATGAAGACTCCGAGCAACACCGCAAAGCAATATATTTTTGAAAAAAAATTATGTATATATCTATTATATATATAAAAGTGAAAGTGTCTGTCTGTCTTTGTGTGTGTCTGTGTGTGTACATTTCCCTACGCAATAACTCTGTCAATTTTTAGTCTACAGACTCGAAATTTGATATACAGGGCACTGAGATTTGGGAAAATGTATGTGATCGGTTTTCGGCCAGAAATTTGGCGATTAAGGGTTCAAAGTTCAACAATTTTACCTTTGAGAACTCTACCAAACTCCACCGACAAATTTGGGTCTACACACTTGAAATTTTAGATATAAGTTCCTTCGACATAGATCTAACTTAATAACTTTATTTGAGCCCAAAACGATAAATTTTAAGGGGTCATAATAGGGGTCAACGTTTAAAAAAATTGACCGCTTTTTTTTTTTTTTTGCTCAGCATACACCTCCAAATACCCGGGTAACGCCGGGCTGAAATGCTAGTATATCTATAAAAGTGAAATTGTGTGTGTGTATGCGCGTGCGCGCGTTTCCCTACCAAACTACTCTGTCAGTTTTCAGTCTACATACTCCAGATTTTACATAAGGGATATTGAGATTTGGGAAAATCTTGTTAATCGGTTTTCGGCCAGAAATTTGGCTGTCAATGGATCAAAGTTCAACGATTTGACTTTTGAAAACTTTACAAAAACTCATTCGTCAATTTGGGGTCTGAAAATTTGGAATTTTAGATGTAGGTTACTTGAACATGAATCAAACTTTTTAATTGGATTTGAGCCCAAAGCAATAAATGTTAAAGGGTCAAAATTGGAGTCAAAGTTTTTAAAAAATTTACCTCTCAACCAATTTTTTGTCTAAACATTTGAAATTTTACATAAAGTGTATTCAGAAATAGGACAAGTTTTCTAATCAGTTTTGAAGCGAAACTTTAGCTGGCAAGAGATCAAAGTCGAAAGAGTTGATCTTTGCTGACTCTACCAAACTCCTCCGCCAATTTTGGGTCTACACACGTGAAATATTAGATGTAAGTAACCTGGACATGAGTCAAACTTTTTAATATATATATATATACATATGCACATAACCTTATGAACAGTACATAGAGCAAAGCCGGACTAAACTGCTAGTATACTAATCAAATCAAAATATAAATCGTGTTAAGAATAAACTGGATGAATTCCGAAATAATAGTAAAAAGAGAATTTACACTGGAATTGTTGAGGTCTATCTGATGTAATTTCTACGCTCGGTTTGTTGTTTTCTTTTACGGCATATAAATCCTTTTCAAGTCATTTGATGCCGAATCTGGTTATTTTGGTAAAAGCGTTGTTTTTGTTGTTTTATTTTTATTTATTTATTTATTATTATTATTATTTTTTTTTTTTTTTTTGGTATTTTCAAACATTTATCCATGGTGTTCAATTTGGTTGTTTTGTAGAGGAACATTGCTTTCATTTTTTTTTTTTTTTTTTTTTTTTACTTTTCGGGACATGATTGAGTTTTGAAAACGGAAAGACAATAACATCAATGTTTGGTGCATCTTAGATCAGAAAGCCGATATCTTCAGACAGTCTGATCTAGTAGAAAAAAAAAGAAGATATAATATGAATATATAAATGTTATAAATTTGTCGATGTGTTGACATGATATATAACTAACATCAAGTAATTGATTAAAACAAAATCAAAAACGTGAAACTCAGATGACATTCTAGTTTGTTTTGTTTTTTTGAAGGGGGGCACTCGGAGAAGGGATATGAAATTATGTGTGGGTGATAAAGATTACATATTTTTTAAGATTTTGACACGCTGAACGCATTCGAGTATTAAATTATTTCTCTCTGATAGGTTCATAAGAGTAGTAGTTGATGGGCAAAAATCAGAAGCTCACGGTATAAATGCTGGAGTCCCTCAGGGGTCCATCCTGGGCCCAACTCTTTTCCTGATCTACATTAATGATCTTCCAAATCACATCCTTACATCATTCGTAGACATTTTTGCTGACGACACTACCATCTATGATAGCACATCTAAGACAGTAAACGACCAAGTTCTCTCCGATTCTCTCTCCTCTGATCTTGATCACGTTGTACAATGAAGAAAGGAGTGGCTGGTTACTTTTAATGCACCTAAGACCAAGCTTCTATCTTTACATCATCAACGTTCTGATCCCCATCTGGCATCAATTAAAATGAATGGCTCTCGTCTTGGGGAAGCCTCAAGTTTTGACAGGCTTCTTGGCTTGACCTTTACTCCTGATCTTAAATGGAATACGTACATCAAATCTGTTGCCAAGGCCGCTGGAAAAATGGTGGGATCCTTCTATCGATCCAGTAGATATCTCACTGCTGATGCAATGCTCCATCTATATAAGAGCCAGATACGTCCAAGGATGGAATACTGTTGCCACATATGGGCAGGAGCTGCTAGAAAAGACTTGTCCTGCCTTGATAGGGTTCAAAATAGACTTCGTGGCCTGGTGGGAGATGTCCTTTTCTCCTCCTTGCAACCTCTATCTCATAGAAGAGATGTTGCAAGTTTGTCTCTGCTTTATCGTTATTTTCATGGAAAGTGTTCGACTGAGCTTCAATCTATGGTCCCCCCTCGACAAACTGTCACAAGAAACACTAGACTAGCTGAAAACATTATCAATAATTTTCCCCACTCTTTATCTGTGCCTAAACCTAAACATAGATTCCATGATCAAAGCTTCTTTCTTAGAACTGCACGCCTGTGGAATTGTCTTCCGTTTTCCTGCTTTCCAGCTGTCTATAATATGGTTGTCTTCAAGTCCAACGTGAACAAGTTTCTGATGAGCCGTTCCATATAAGTTAACAAATTTACCGAACTTCCATTACTATCGATTACTATATTGTCCTTTTGACTACTCTACACTCTTTAACCCTTATCATTGAGTGGCCTATCGGCCTTGATAAGTGGTTACGCCTATGTAAAAAAAGGAGTTAAAATCAACTTAGTATTACGCATGAAATCTGGAGGAAAACACTTCTTAAATAATAAACAGGGCTATGACAACAGAATATTCTTCTCATTATTTTGACTCTCGAGTATATATCCGACACAGTTAGACACAGTTAATCAATAGAGAACCACGCCACTCTATATAAAAGCATATAAGATATCAACGTGTACACATTCGAGAGTCAAAACAATGAAAAGAATATGCTGTTGTCATAGCCTTAATAATAAATCAGACACTCTGTAGTCCCTCCCTCTTCTGGAAACGCAGTGGCATCAATGTCGGCTGGTACTATATAAAATGGTCGTGAAATATCTAAGAGAGAGGTAGAGCACCGTCCAGACCTCCAATGGGAGGGAACAGGAACTACCGCAGTTACGAGGAAGCTTATTGTCACTAAAATTCCAATAAAGATCAATGGTAAACGACTGTTGCGAGAGCGCTAAGTGATTTGCAATGAAAATTGTAAAAATGCAGAGAGTGCTAGAAATCCGGGGAGTCTTGCTGTCACTCAGATTCCAGGGAACTTCTGTTTGCCAGTGAGCACTCAATTTCCACCACTAACGATCACTGCGTGGTTGTCTCAGCGACCAACGTACACTCATTAACTCTTATCCTTGAGTGGCCTATCGGCCTTGATAAGTTGTGACTCCCTCATGCAAGCAAAAAGTAAAAAAAAGGATCCTCGGGCAACGCTAGACAGATTTCAGCTAGTTTGACGTAAAAAGAGGAACACGTGTTCACGTGTGTTATTTATATGCGCGATCTTTTTGTAAGACTCTCTCCCTCTCCCTTTCACACGTACACACACACTCGTTTTTGCTCTCCCCCCCACACACATTAACACACACTCGTTCTTGTTCTTTCTCTTTCTCTCTCTCTCTCTCTCTCTTTCTCTCGCTCTTTCTCTCTCTTCTGCCTCCTCATCATCATCGTCCATTCACGACAACATCCATACCATTACAAAGAAGGTAGAAATAAAATATTACCATCATTTTTCTTGTTTATAATATAGCCCCACGTGCGCAAGTTTTGAAGATTTTCTTTTCAGCAGAAACTGGCAGTTTAGAACTAACCACAATATCACTTTGTCAGTCTGCCTTTAGCGTCTACTTTTTGTTTTAATGCTCAGTTATACAATAACTCCAAAATATACTACTTTTCTTTAGTTTAGGATCATAAATTCTGTCCCTCGACCTGTGCATATGCAAACTTTGGGCATTTATTTTAATTGCCAACAAAACAAAACGAAAAATGGGGTTTAACTAAGTTACTTCTCTATCTACCTCGATAAGATTTTTGTGTTTTAACTTATTCTAAAATATGTTCATACTTGAAAGCAAAAGTAGTGCAAAATTTGTTGAGTTAGAACTGAAAAAAAAAATTATCTGCCCATATCAACTGAATTTAGCACTGTCTGTACACAGTCGCGGTAACATATTTCGGCACACGGACAGGACTTGTTAAAAATATAATTATACCATAAAAAAGAATAGAATTATATTAATTAAACCATAAATAATAAGAAATCATGAGATAATAAAAAGCATGAAATAATAAAAAAAATATAAAGAAAAAAAAGCAAGATAATATGATATAATAAAGTTTAGAGGTTAAGATAATAAAGGAATGGAATAACTGGAATAACAAGTAAAGTAACAAACCAAAAACGATATATATATATATATATATATATATATATATATATATATATATATATATATATATATATATATATATATATATATATAAAATGAAAATTACAATTGAATTTACCAAAATTATCCAAGATGGTAAAATTAAAGTAAATTATAAATATTAAAGAATTAATATAAGGACTATCCATTTATCTAGTGTTTCCTTTTCAGATTAAATATGTTTTTAACTCATTTCAAAGTGTTTTTTTAACATATTTTATTAACTGTTTGCTCATATATATATATATATATATATATATATATATATATATATATATATATATATATATATATATATAAACAGTGATGAAAATAAGATAAAAGCGATTTTAAGAGGCCAAAAACATTCAGGGTAGAAGGATAAAAGGGTTGCCCTAAAGAAAACAACACTCTAGTTTTATTTTAAAACTTTTATTTTAAAAAAAATCAATTCATTGATTATGTGGTAGAGCTGACATATATTCAATTTAGCCGCTTTCAGTCTCAACCACCGCCTCGCTACAGGTCCGGAACTGAGAGCGTGCTTTTTCCACAATCGCCGGCAGGAGCTCGGAGCATACTCGGCGGATGGCGGCGATTAGGCTGGCTTTGGTGTTGTGAGAGGTCATGTTGGTGATGTTCTCGACGTATGACCAAACGAAGTAGTCCAGCGGGTTCAGGTCGGGGAAGGAGAGGGCCAGTGAGAGAAGGGTATAAACTCGTAGCACTCTTGATGCCAAGCCTAGGTCTCTTTGGACTTGTGGACCGGCGTCAAGTCCTGTGCCACTACCAGTGTTTGCCAGCGGCTACCAGATTGCATCAAGGGATCACCACCAGCTCATCCAGGTATAGTTTGGTATTGACTTTCAAGCCAACTTCGAAGCTGTGAGGTGGCATGAACGTTGCCTACACTTGAAACCACACCAAAGGCCTTAAACGTGGCTGAAAATTTTGTTTTCATCACCTTGGGCACGTCTTTGTGGCAATCCAGAGATGCATTTTGAGTGGGGGTGGCAATGGTCCTGTTGTCATAACTTAGATCGGTAGAGGGCATGAAAAAATTATGAATGTTGTTATTAGGAGAGAAGTGTAAATTTATAAGATTTATAAATCTTTTTCCAAGACTGGATTTTACCATTAAGTTAAAAGGGGATGAAAACCAAACAATGTTTCTTCTTTCTTTTTTAGCTATATTACTATATGATATAGGTTAAGGGTAGTTTAGTTATGTGTTTGTGTAACCACCATCTTTTAGAGCTTTATCGTAAAAGGTTTTATGCTTGTCGAATATTTTTGTTTGAGCAGTTATTGGTAATTTTTTTTACTAATAGATTTAGGAATATGCTAGATTATGGAT
The DNA here is from genome assembly GCF_053919585.1 of Euprymna scolopes. Lineage (NCBI taxonomy): Eukaryota > Metazoa > Mollusca > Cephalopoda > Sepiida > Sepiolidae > Euprymna > Euprymna scolopes. The sequence goes on along the minus strand of NC_136483.1, from coordinate 104,409,426 downwards.
TTGGGGTGATTTAGAAGTGGATGAACGCAAATATGATTTGTATTTTCTGTTTTATAAATTTTGTACACTCCTTTATTAAGATTAAAAGTTACATCAAGGAAATTTACTATTTTCACACTTGAAATTTTAAATTTATTATTTTCATTTCTCTTAGTAGGACGTTTTAATATTTTGCATCTATGACCATGTGCGATTTTTACAACTACAAGACAGTCATCCATGTACAGACGTATTGTGTTAACTTCTATATCCCTAGTAAGTTTATATATGTAAAGACCTACTAATGTAGTCATTTCGGTTGAACCTAAAGAACATATTGATACATGGAAGGATCCAGCTTCTTCTTTTTTTTGTCCATTGTTCGTTTTTATTCTTCCGAAAAAATTAGAAATTCTTTGCTTAGATAGAAAAGAATGCTTGACAATATAATGCTGTAAGAATAAAAAAAAATGTTTATAGAAGACAAAACATCGTGTTTTCGTTCCTGCGGCCATCTTTGTTCATATTGTAAAGCTAGTACTGAAGAGTATCGGGTATTATTTTACTTTAAGGCCCGTCTCATGTTCGTATATAACAAAATATTTTATTGTAGATTTCAGTGTACTAAAAACGAATCTGCAAACCGTGTCCGTCTCAAAAAGAAAGTTTTCATGATATGAAGAAATTACTTTTTCGAAAAGTGGGTGATCACTTTTCAATGTAAATTTAACTTAGAATGAGCACCCACTTTCTAGCCATCTGAGAGAGGGGCATTTTTCTGTGTGTGCGCCAAAACACTCCCCTCCCCCCAACCAATTTAAACAGGTAATTTTAAAGGATTTTCCAAGGTAGAGAGAAAGCCCCCCCCCCAAAAAAAAATCGTGGCCACAATGTGGGTGATCATTTTACGTTACATTATTATGGAAAAGTGATCCTTCAATTTTTTAAACTAACATTTCTTCATATCTTGGAAACTACTCGTTTGCCTTAATTATAAACGTTTTCAGCGACCACGAAAACCTATAAAAGTGGTAATTTTAAAGGAATTTTCGAGGGTGGAGTAATTCTTCATATTTACCTTCTTTTTTTTCCAATAACATAAGAAATTAAGAATTAGACAAATTTATTCTAGGTAGGCTTCGCCAGGAAAGATTTAAAAATAAAAAAATTAAGATAAACAATTGGTGCTAGTGCACTTACCGATCCGCGCTATTTTAAGTCTGCTGGTCGCTATGGAACTCAACGGCCTCCCAAAAAAGTATTTTGACGAACGTGAGACGGGCCTTAATGGAAATTTTTATCAGAATTCCGGGATACTTTTTTTTTTTTTCAATAACATAAGAAATTAAGAATTAGACAAATTTATTTTAGGTAGGCTCCGCCAGGAAAGCTTTTAAAAATAAAAAAATTAAGATACACATATGGTGTTAGTGCACTTACCGATCCGCGTTATTTTTAAATCGTATTTCCAAGTTTAATTAAAGTTTTATATGTTTTTTTTTATTCAATTGTAAGGTTAAAGTACCAAATATATATATATATATATATATATATATATATATATATATATATATATATATATATAATTTAAAAAATAAGGAATTTTTTTTTTGCCCATCTATTAAATAGATAGTTAAATGTTGTACCTATTTACTATGCCTCCCCACGGGACAGTGTTAGACACCAGGGTCGTTTTTTAACGTGGAGAAAAGGTACAAAAATAAAAAAATTGTCTCAGTCGTGAAGGATTTATCCTCCACTGAAAGAGCCTATTTACTATGCCTCCCCACGGGACAGAGTTGGACACAAGGGTCGTTTTTAACGTGGAGAAAAGGTACAAAAATAAAAATTGTCTCGGTCGTGAAGGATTTCTCCTCCACGGAAAGAGAACAAGAAATAGAAGTGCAGCATCTGAAGAACAGATACTATACTTTGATCTTGACCAAAAGGCCAAGAAAAAGGTGTTGTAATTCGAAAGTCGTCAACGTGTGGTGCACGTGAAAGGCTCATTTCTACAGGAAATTAAATGGCGGTCAGTCTCGCAGTTAGGGAAAATATTTTTATTTTATTTAATATATTTTTTAATAACATACAAACATTCTTTGACTTTACAGATAAATTTTCTGAAAATTTCAATTAAATTGGTAACATAGAAATATGGTTTTATTCACTTTGAACGAACCAAGAACTACATTTATATATATATATATATATATATATATATATATATATATATATGACTACTTCATTTAATCACATAAATAAAGTAGTTATATATGTATATATATATATATATATATATATATATATATATATATATATATATATATAAGCGCAAATAGTTAATAAAATATGTTAAAATAATCTGAAAAGGAAACACTTAATAAGTGGATAGTCCTTAATCAGCGGAGTTTCGAAGAAATATTTTCCTTCTCATCAGAGGGTAGGAATTAGCAAAATGCGGAATCGGATTTTGCATACAAAAGTATTTGATGAAACTGCAAGTAAGTCAAAGATCTTACTTGATAACAAAAAGTGAATCAGAGGGAACATGGTGAAGAAAAAGGTGATTTCACGTGAATGGACACCCAGGTGGAAGGAAATGCATCCAATGACAGTAAAATCCAAAAATGTAAGTCCAAGAAAGTTAATTAAATTTCCATTCGCACAAGTAAAATCCAAGTAAATCGCGTAATTGGAAGGTGGTCCAAAATAATCCAAAAGGTTAAAATCCGTAGAATAATTCACAAATATGTACAAGGAAAAGGAGAGAAAAATCCAATAATATTAATAAAAGAAAAATAAGATATGCGTTTAACACGGCTGCCGAGACAAAGTGTAATTATGTTATAAGCTCTATCTCCTATTTGGTTTTATTGAGCTTTTACATCTGGTTGAGATTACTTTATGAATATGAATTCTTTAATATTTATAATATACTTTAGTTTTACCATCTTGGATCATTTTGGTAAATTTAATTGTAATTTTTATTTTATATATATATATATATATATATATATATATATATATATATATATATATATATATATATGACTAGTTCATTTAATCACATAAATTAATATAGGAAAGTATAATTTTATGCGTAAACTTTAAGTATTTACTTCAACTGTGCTCAATACGTAGGTAGAGCTAGGTAGTAAGCTTGATGCATACTAGCGTGGATGAAACGCGGAATATTCTGAGTAGCTTAATTGCCATATATATTTTATAACTTACTATATATATATATATATATATATATATATATAGTGAATGAATGTTAACATCATGAACTTTGAAATATAAACTTTTGTAATTGCATTGCTCTGTAATTACATTGAGCTTCTTAAATAAGAATTGGTATATAAGCAAAGAAAGTATATGTTCACTGAACTAAATATATATATATGTTATGACGTCATATATTGTGTTTTGCACTCCATACATGACGTCACGTATGATGTCATATGACATCATGTAAGAAAGTAGATGCTCTAGCAACGCCGGACAGCCTGCTAATATATATATATATATATATATATATATATATATATATATATTTATATATATAGTAGGTGACTTTGTGGCGGGGTATAAACTCTTTGACCAGCGGCAGTCGTTATTTCGACCATTGTTGATTGCGACCACATGAAACGTAGGTATAAAAAATATTTATTTATAATTTATAATTTTATATGTGCGTGTGAGAAAGAGCATGAGATAGGTCGGGGAGAGAGTTAAAACTAACCGGATAAGCAACACATTTTTAGTTCAAGTAATAAAATCTAATTATATTGCTTAAGTATATTTATGCTTAGGTGTAATTATTATTAATATAAAACTGTTTTAAAAGCTGCGTTATTTCTGAGTATGCGCTTTTGAGTAGATGTTGTTTTGTAGACTTTGCTAGATATGAAGAATTTTGAATCAAATGTTTCCAAAGAAAATGTAAAGTAAGACGTATTAGTATGAGGAATTGGGTCAACCTCAAAAGAGAACGGGAACGCCAACCAAGCAAAACAGGAATGGGGACTAAATTCAGTGCAAAGTGCTAATTTGAATAAATCAGGGAAACTAAAAAAACGACGCATAAGCGAATTTTAGAACATTAAATGGTGTTTACATGAAAATTCTTTAATTCATACCACAAGTGTGGTGTATCTATCTATCTATCTATCTATCTATCTATCTATCTGTTTCTAAGATACTACTATGTCTCTACTTCCCACTACAGGAAGGTTAGCCAGATCAATTTAACGTTAAGGCACATATTCCCTTCTATCAAAGGCGTATTCTGAAAAGGTATAGGATAGTTGTAAGGTTAAAAAAAAAAAAAAACCATACACCCACACAATAATCCATAAAAAAGATCATTAAAATAATCTTGTCGGCTGATTATGCGTGTCTATGCAGAAACTATCTCAACTGCCGTGTTTGTTTATAAGTGGTTTGATCTTTTGAGATCAAATCATTTATAGACAAATGAGCATGCACAACCAGTTTCTGTCGCAATCAATCATGGCTTGTTGACTAAAACTCACCGGTTAAACCGAACTAGCTGTTAAGCATTGTACGAGAAATACATACATATTAACAACTGCATGGAATCAACGCAATCTACTGCTCCTGCTTTTAAAATTTTACCAACACTCATTTTTGCCCTTTCTTTCCAGCATTAAACCTTAAATATCTTCAAAGTTACTGACATATCTATATCTTCTATATCTATACCTTCTATACTCCTATACATTTGATTTTTTTTTTGTTTGAGTATTGATATTCACATTCAAAATCCCTTTTTTCTATTCATTTAAAAAGAAAATACAACTTTGTTACATTCATCTGCAAAAGATCTAGCTAATTTGCATATTCTTTCAAACATTCTTTTTAATTAATTCCTAATAGCTTTTTGGTTTTCTTATGGGCTGATCATCTTTAGTTAACTATTACGTGTAATTATATTCATGTAGATATTCTACATGATTTATACTTGCATAATGTTTGCGTAAAAATTATAGTAATATATATTTATTTAAAATATTTTGCCTACCAAACTCCTCTGTCAGACATGTCCACAGACATTAAACTTAATATATAGGGCATTCGAACCCATGCGAAACTTTATATTTGGGGTTTAGCCGGGGAAAATCGGTGCAAAAGCGTGGAAATTTTAAAAATGGAATTTGCTATATGAAGGTTAAACGACGGCATTACGAACATGCATGCGAAATGTATTGGGTCATGTTTTAATTTTAAGCCTTGCAGCAAACATGTTTTCCTAGCTCAGGCATTAACGCCAAAGGAAAAAGTAAATCGTAAGCTTAACTTTTTGGTTTCGATTCTCGATGGTGACGCACAAGACATTTTTTAAAACTTTTTTTTTTTTTTAGATCTGTTAAGTTTTGAGACATTGTGTTGAACAAAGATGGCGGTGTAGTTCAGGTCAGTAACCAAGATGGCGACCAAGAATCAAATGCGGTTCGTGGCGTAGTTAACCTCTTAAGTTCTGAGATATTGTGTTGAACAAAGATGACGGCGTAGTTCAGATCAGTAACCAAGATGGCGGGATCATTGCTATATATTGGGTCCAATATAATATAATAATACATACGAAATCCGCATAAATCAGAATATCATGTTTAAGCGTGTTTTACGACCGGGCAATGCCGAACGGCATGCTAGTTGTAAACAAACTTTGTATATATTCCGTATATGTACGGATTTATTTGGTAATGTATTTAATCATAAGTGCGTTCATCTAAACTTTCGTTTGGTTTACCTGTTTTTAAGCATATCAGCCCATTTGTAGATTATTTTATTCTGAATACATAGGTTCGATTCTAACTTGTTATTTTCCAAGGTAATCAAGGCTCAAACGCCACTCGAGGATAAGGGTTAATGAGTATCAGTCTCGTAATAATAAGTAGTAGTTGAGTACAATTTGATTATTTAAAAGAACAGTTCAATAAGAACTTGTTTCTATTGGACTTGAAAACGACTATATTGTATTCAGCTGGAAAGCAGTCCCACGGTATAAAGTTCTACAAAGTGGGCAGTTCTAGGAATTTGTAAATATAGATTTATCGTAGACTACTATTGTAAACAGTTCTATTTTGACTTCCGTTTTAATCTAGCTATTGATGTGCGTCTGAGAATTCATATTCAAGGTTATTCGTGTGCCATTGACGGGACTTGAAACCGGCTCACTGATTTAACAATCTACGTTGACAATCATTACACCACTTTAATTAAGCGGCATTTACAAGCGAGGTCTCGTTTAAGAGTAATGTTGATGAGGATGATGCTGAGAGTGCAGAGTTTTTCAATATATAATCTAAAAAGAAGAAAAGAACATAGCCACTGATGACGAAATGGAGTCCTTTATGAGACTCCCTCCCAATACTTAGCTTCCGTAAATTACCTCGTGTGGATTACATTCTGGTCAGGTTCAAACAGCTTCCAGAAATTGCTAGGGAATATTTGAGTCGCTGACCAGACTTAAGAAACTGATGTAATGAATATGAGTACACCCGAGTTCTTCCTCGCAAGAATATGATTGGCTGGTTAAGCCATAAATACTGACTAGTAGACTGCCTGGAGGAAACGTCGAAAACGTATGCTGAAAGCCTTGCGCTAAGGATATACAAGCTCCGACCACGAACACCCTTTCAGTAAGGCGACTTATTACTTGAATAAGTAGCAAAACCCCGCTGAGCTACTTAAAGCAAATATATCCCTTTCGCGGGACATGTCAGAAAGTAAAAGATAAATGGTCCGAAGAAGAGCAAAGTGAGATTACTGACATGTTCCTTGCAACAGGTGGGCGCGAAGCAATCCAGAAATCTTCAACGATGACATATCTAAAAATAAAAAGAAGCTGCCTCAAAGAAATTGGATTGGTTGGTTGTTTTTGTTTTACCGCATATCAACCCTTTTCAGGTTATTTAATACCGAATTCAAAGATTTTGAAGAAAAATTTTTAATAGAATATATTTGTTGGGGTTTTTTCAAGTCGGTTTCTATTTAACCCATAGTTGGGGTCCTAACAGGTACTACTACTCCGGGTCAGAGTGGACCTTGGAGCAATAGTAATTAAAGGGTGGCTATACACTCCCCAAAGTCCGCAAGCTGGGTCCTCACCACTGGATATAGTTTAAGGTCATATCCAGGACCGGGAAGTAGAGAAAGAAAAAACAGAGGGGGAGGAAAGAGGGCTGTTGATTTTGTTTTTGGTTTTGTAGAATTCAGTTTTTGGTTTTGTAGAATTAAGTTTTACAAAAGAGAATAGAAAAACAAAAAGGAACATCAATGTAGGTGCATTTCGTCTCAGGAAGCCAATGGCCAGCCTGATCTGGTAGCACCAGAAAGAAATTGGAGAAATAATAAAAAAGAAACTAATGACACAGTGAATCATGTAGGGAGAAATAGACGCTATTGTTGCACCGCTGTAACACCGAGACTTGACACGAGACTTGACACGAGACTTGACTCGAGATTAACACAACACAACATTAATATAAAATTTATAAGCGGTTCTCAGTCGCATGTATATCCCAATTAAAAGAGACAATGACATTAGTTTTCTTTTTGCAGCAGGAAGGTGTCGCCATCCTTCTACACACAGAGCCTGCTATTCTCAAATAGTCACCCACCTGTAACGACAAGACTCAACATTGCTTAACTTCCGTGACCTCCAAGAACTTGTGTATCAAGGTGATTATGCCGAAATTCATTTAGGATCAATTGTTTCTCCGAGTTCTAAAATTCAAGTAAACACATTTTTGCAAGAAATGTGATTCAAACACTAGAAACGAAACTATCTAAATAATAAAAATGAACGTACGTGCGTCCGGCTGCCTTCAATAATCACGTACGTAAATTTATTTGTATGCGCAGAGAAATAGGAACCTAATTTTAATGATAGCTGATAATAATAATAATAATACAAAGAAAGGAAAGAATACTCACGTGTGTAAAATTAAGCAATGGGCAAAGCAAAAGTGGCTTAATCTCAGTAATAACTAATAATAATAATAAAAAAGAAAAATAATTGCTTTTACTTATAATACAGACGCATAAAATATTCCCTTATTATTATTATTATTATTATTATTAGTAGTAGTAGTAGTAGTAGTAGTAGTAGTAATGGTTTCGTTTGACGTATTTCCAGTTGCGAATACGAAATGATTGTGAAGCGATAGCGAGTAGGCAAGGCTTAGTTCCAAATATTTTGAAAACTAAAGTCTTTAAAAAAAGTTATGATATAAAACTGGAAATCTAGGTTCAAATCCTGTAAACTTCGTTTTTTCGGTCTCACGGACTCTCAAAGACTCCAAACGAAATGCTTGAAACCTCATATGTAGGGCTATGACAACATATTCTTTTCATTGTTTTGACTCTCGAGTATATATCCGACGCAGTTAGACACAGTTAATAAACCGAGAACCACATTACTTATATAAAAGCATATAAGATATTAACGAATACACACTTGAGAGTCAAAACAACGAAAATATGCTGTTGTCCTAGCCCTACTCATATGTAATGTTGCAGCTACAAATAAAGGAAAGAAATAAATAAAAATCCTGGTCAGCATTTTTTTTTCTTTTTAAACAAACATTTTTTATTACCGTTACTCCCCCGTCTCGACAGCACTTAAAAGTCTCTCGCCATCGTCCATCTCACCCGGTAGGCACTTTTCTTCTCTAACCCCACGCCGGCTGTAGCCAGCCATTTATTGCCTTTGACTTTAAACGTCCATTTTCTTCGACGTCGACTTTGTTTCTTTGTCGACCACGTGGTGCATTTTTTTCTCTTTTTTTCTCTTTTTTTCTCTTTTTTTCTTTTTCTTCCCGCGCACACTTCCTAATTTGCATCCATCCTTCGCTGCTGCAGATATTTTCCCACGCTCATGTGCACTATGTTACGCATACACATACCTGGATAAAATAGCAGTAGAAGTTTATCTACCGGCGTTCAGAAAGAAAACGCCTTGATCTATATTCGAATTAATTAACATGAAAAAGGGTCGATATGCCGTAAAACAGAGAAACCAAATCAATGTCTGGCGCATCAACTATTCTTATTCTGTAATCTCACACTTTGGTAGGAATAAAAATGTCTCCTTTCTCGAAAGGAATATACATAACCCTTGTAAAGGTGCACTGAATGTATAGTGAAGGAAACGTTACGCAATCGCTAACTGCAGTTCTCCTGAACCAAAATTATTTGAGTTCAGTTGTAAAGAAAAATTTAAGACAAATGAAAACAAGGCCGCGATAAACAGAGAAATAATGGTCTTATTTCGGAGTTTTTCTTTCTCCTAGATGAGTTGTGTTACATTTTCATTAATGAGTGATCGCACATGTTATGTTTTAATACATGAGAGATAAAACAAAAACAAATACAAGTTTTTTTTTTTGTTTTTTTCATACGTGCGCGTTATGTTTCGCCTTTATCTTTTATTCTATTTTATATATCTATCTATATAATTATAAAACTCAGATTAGCTTGCTTGGGCGTTTAAACTGTCTATTCGGTTTGTGACTTACGGTTTCAAAAAATTCGTCTACTTACCTATTTTATGGCCGGCCTGTCTTCAGTCTGATATTCAAAGCCACTGCTGCTATTCAAAGCATACATAAACTCAACAATAATTATTTGTCTTAACTTATTTTAACGAGTTTTCCTTACAATTAAATGTAAATTAAACTCGTTGGGTAAAAAAAAATCTGATTTAAGTATAAATATATAACTATAATCATATTTATAACCATGTTTACTGCTTTTAGTAGCGCTTCTGGGGATTCTGATGATTTATTTTTTCATGCCTTACTGAAATATATTTTCTCTTCAAGGTGGCGGGGTAGAAACTTGGTTTTAGTAGTGCTATCCTTAATTTTAATTAGTGCTTGCAGTAGTGCTCTGAAGGCTTTCTGAGTTTTATTTTTTTCACTCACCACTTACAAAAATGTTTTCTCAAGACAATTAAAGACAACATAATCTCAAAATCACTTTTTACTTTGAACATTTTTCATCTTACCCTTTAAGGGCTAACGGGTAGACGAATATATATATATATATATATATATATATATATATATATATATATATATAAATAACTACTTCATTTACTCACATAAATTTAATATACGAAAGTATAGATTTATGCGTAAACTTTAAGTATTTACTTCAAAAGTGCTCAATACGTAGGTAGAGCTAGTTAGTAATTTATAAAATATATATGGCGACTAAGCTACACTGAATATTCTGCGTTTCATCCACTGTAGGATTCGTCAGGCTTATGCGCATAAGCCTGACGAATCCTACAGTGGATGAAACGCAGAATATTCAGTGTAGCTTAGTCGCCATATATATTTTATAAATTACTATATATATATATATATATATATATAAAATAAGATACACATCAGGTGCGCTTAAACGCCAAATTACAACGCGATATTATGGAAATAAACAAATATTTTACTTGTTTGAAATTTATAATTTAAACTCCATTCTCAGTAATTTGTACATATTTTTTTCTTCCTTTTTTTTCTTCTTTCTTGCCATATTGTAAAGTTGGAGAAAGAAAAGTCAGTTAGTAAGGATCCGTGCGTTGTCTCTCTGCGGGTGTATTTTTAAATGCTGCAACAGTGCGTTGGCTACGCGAGATTAACGTCAGGGGTTCCAGTTCTGTTATAGAAGCGTTGTTTTAATTTGAATAAAATAAAATACGCATCAGTTGCGCTTGAAAGCCAAATTCAACGCAATATTACGTAATACTTTACGTCTTTGGGTCTTTGGGTACAATTGTAACATTACATTTTAACATGTAGACTCCGTCACAAGAAAATAAGAAAGGAAGAGGAAAGAAATTCGGCTTGCTTTTTCAGTTTTAAACAAAAGGCATTTATTTGTTTTATTTCCAACAACGCACTATCTCCTGTTTTACATAGTTCATTTCTCGCATCGACATGTCTTTTAAAGATGCTCTCGTCACCCATGTGTCGCTCGCTGTTAATTTCCGGCCATGCCTCGCACACGTGCTTCTCCGTCCTTTTCCGGCCACGTGTGTCTTTTTATCTCTTCTTTTTCTTTCCCTTCTCTGTGACGTCATATCGCAAATTGGTTCAGTCATTTGCATATGTATTATGCGGCTACTGTTGCTGTCAGCGTCAGCGGCTCTGTTGCACAATCCCGTTTGCAGCAGACGTACTAATGTGACCCTTATGACAATTCATACTAGCTAATCTAATCGCTACTTTACGTAGGGCCCCTCATATGTAACAGTTACACAGTCAAAGTCTTGTGGGTCTAATCTACTCTACTATTTAATGCATAACCGAGTGGTATATAAATTCATATTAACTACACGAGAAACAGTCTAAAGAACTTGAACTCGGAACGCGGAGCCCATAACTCACATCTGTGACCATTATACCGTGGCAGTACTACAACCGAGATAATGCAATTTCAGTTTCACTTACGAAACTGTTCGACCGCTTATAATTCCTATATTGTATTCATTTATTTTATGGTCCAGTAATTATGTTTAATATAAAACTAAACGTGACGCTTGTTTGTTATTGTTTCAGAAAATATGCTAATTGTTTAAGCATTAAAAACAAATCACGTGTGCGAATTTTATGCAGATGTTTTTTTTTCGTTTCGATTTACTTTCGTTTATGTTTTTGTTTTGTAAATGTTCCTTTCTCTTGTGGGCGTGTTAGCACATTTCAATGAGAGTCTCTCTGCTGATCGGTCTGCCTCCCTTAATTTTTAAATAGCATTTTCGTTGATCTGTTACGCTTAAGTTTGAAATAACATTTCTGTCGGGCTGTTACGATTAAGTTTGAAGCAGCAATTTTACGCATAATTTTCGTTGGTCTGTCATACTCGTTTTAATAGCATTTTCATTAGTCTTCCATGCTTATGTTTCGAATAGCATTTTCATTAGTGTGTAAAGTTTATGCTTCAAATAACATTTTCGTTGGTCTGTCTGTCATGCTTATGTTTAAAATAGCATTTTCGTTGGTCTGTCATGTTTGTTTTAAATAGTATTTTCGTTGGCCTGTCATTATTTCTCAAATAGCATTTTCATCGATCTGTCATGCTTATGTTTAAAAATATTTTCGTTTGTCTGCCATGCTTATGTTTAAAATAGCATTTTCGTTGGTTTGTCATGTTTATGTTTCAAATAACATTTTTGTTGGCCTGTTATGCTTATGTTTCAAATAGCATTTTCGTTGGTCGGTCATGCCTATTTTTCAAATTAGATTTTCGTTGGTCTGTCATGTTTATTTTTCAAATAGCATTTTCGTTGGTCTGTCATGCTCACATTTCAAATAACATTCTCACCAGTCTGTCACGATTACGTTTCAAATAACATTTTCAATGCATATCATAAGATTCTCTGTCGGTCCGTTAGTCTATCACTCTTAGGTATGAATTGCTTTTTTTATCGTTTAAAATCACAGTTTTAACAGACGTGTCTTACGTCTTGTTTTTGATTCACGTTTTGTTTTTGTTTTAATTTTCTTATTTTGTTTTTGCTGGGTACGGGGCATTCTGTCGGATGCCAGGAATTCAACCACTATTGCAGTCACTAGATCTTTTTAAAGCTGTTGACCGTTGTTTTGGATCCAATTGTTTGAATTTCTCTTGCACTTGTCTAAAAGAGGTTCCCTGTTTTGACAAAGTTCCGGGTCTAACCTTTACTCCTGACCTGTAATGGATATCTGTTGCCTAGGTCGCCGGAAAAAAAAAATGGTTGCGTTATTTTACCTTTCCAGAAGCTATCCAACTCCCGATGCAATCCTCGACTTCTAGAAGGGCCAGATACGTCATAAAATGGAGTCCTGTTGCCATATCTGGGCTTGAGCTGCTCAGAGCACCCTGTTTGATTTTATTCTTCGCTTATCGAGCAATTTCATCTTTTAAAAAAGGGTTGGCAGGTGAATTTATCATGGCGTAAACATACATCACACTAATACATGAATATAGAAACTTTTAAATGACAAAAGCACTGTTGAAATAAAATTTTAAGTTTAACGATGTTAAGACCAAACAAGTGCAGAATTCTTTTAAATTAACAAACATTATTTTAGTAAAATCAAATTCGATATTTCAATTCAAAACAGAATCTTCATCAAGGAATATAAGTTTTTTCATTCTTTTTCTTTTACGTAACATGTTGTTGACAATGCCTGACACGTCTCTCTCGGACATTTTGGTGAGAGTGATGTCTGGTTTCGTAGAAGAACGCAGGTCTGGTATGTATTGTAAATGATAAAAGCCTTGAAAAAGTTCAAAACCGACTTCGAAATCTAGTAAACGGGGCCCTTTTCTCTTCACTGCAACCTCTTTTCCGAAGAGATGTTGCGAGCCTTTTTCTACTCTGTTGATATTTTCATGGTAAGTGCTCGTCTGAGCTCGTATCAATAGTTTCCTCTTGCCAAACTTTCATAAAAGCACTCGTCTAGCCACAACAACCATTATCAGTTTCCACCTCTCCTTATTTGTGCCTAAATCTGAATGCAAATTCTATGAACAGGGCATCTTTCCTAGAACTGCCCGCCTGTCTTCTGTTGGCCTGCTTTTCAACTGACTACAATATGACTGTCTTCAAGTCCAATGTAAACAAGTTCTTGTTGATCCACACCCCCTTAGATAATCTATTTCTACTCCATTTGCTGTTCTCAGTTTATTTATTGGTTTGTTTATTGGTTTATTTCACTCCCTATTAAACATCTTCTAAATTTAACCTATAAGCTGTTTTAGTTTATACGGAACATTTTTACTATTGATACAAACAAATTTTTATTAAATATTTGAAAAGAAACGCCTCGTTTGGATTCTGTTTCCTTTGATATAACCGGTTATGTAAGTTGTTGTTTTTTTTATGTTTGTAATTCTTCTTTGAGTCACTGCGACGTCATATTAAACCTGTCCAGGTCAGTTCACTAAAAATTACGGCCGTATTCAGCGATCTATTTGCATGTAATCGAAACTTTCGACTGGTTAGTCAATTGTCATGTTCTTACATAAGCAAAGATGTAAGTTTGAACGAAATCAAAAAACGTTTGAGTGACAACTAGGGCTTAGAGGTGACGTGAGTAAAACGAGAGTCAGTGAAATCACGTGACTTCTTGTGTTGTAAGAATTCTCCCTCTTCCTGGCGAATACTCAAATAGAAACAACGTGAGAGTTATTGTTCTCTATTTTAGTCCCATTGAGGGTAGGGATGATGCTCAACATAAAATAATAAGTGTACAGCACAGACGTCTATACTAACGGGGAGACCCGAAGTTACCCGGGATTGAATGATGATCAATAAGTGTTTCACACTCCCATATTTTTATTGTCATCCAAATCGGTGAAATCGATCATTTTTCAATCAAATCGATTGATTGCCTGTTGAGGACCCATCTCGATGCACTGGGAGGAGGCTTCACATAACTCCCCGCAGTGATTAGTTCACAACACAGTGTAGTCTATATTGCACTGTAGAGAATCTGCAGTTGATTTTATGAAATTATTTTTCATATATACAAAGGCTTTATTAAAAGTCAAAATGCAAATATGCCGTGGCTCAGTTGTGCTCTAACCAGAAATATTTATTTCGAATGCACCACTGTCATGTCCAAGAATCTATTGTTGATTTTGTATGCCTGGCTTTACTGGCTTGAATTTAAGTTTAAAATGAAAAATTCAAGTATCATTGTGAAAGTGTGCTTTAATCAGAAGCTCTCATTTCGAAAGCGTCTCTGTCATATCGAAAATCCTACTGTTTATTTTATATGCCGGGCCTTTCGGCTTGTGTGGCAATAAAACTTTTCAAATGCACTTGTGATGTTAGGTTGTGTAAGGTGTTAATTTTGGTCAAAATCGCCTGTTCCCTTTTTCATCGGATTATTTCGATTATCGATTATCAATACCCATCGAAGACATTCCTATAGAAAACCTAAGAACACTGCCAGGGACATAAAGTACCTTTGTGTGAAATTTTATAAATATCGGCTACGCCATTTTCGAGTCTATAGGGAACGAATTCATACACACACAGACAAAATAGTAGAGATTTCTTGAACATTATTCTCAATCAAGGTGGAATTAGGTTAGAAGTTGGTTCAACTACAAAGCATCTTAGTTTTTACCCTTCTGAATCAACAAGTATATGGTCAACAGTATGTGCTTTGATATGACGGGGGCGCATTAGAAATCAATGTTTCTGTTTATCGCACAATT
>NC_136483.1:104369198-104389198 GCF_053919585.1 Euprymna scolopes | reverse complement strand
GAGAACATTAAAATTGAGGGTAATGCAAAGGAAGCCTAAGAATCTTATTCAATTGGAGGATTATTGTAAGGAAGAGTGGGCTAAAATTACTACTGAAGAGTGCAACAACTTGGTTGTAAACTATGAAAAGCGACTGAGGAAGGTAATCAAGGCCAAAGGCTATACAATTGATTATTAAATAAATCGTGCCAATAATTTTGAACAAGGGTTTTTTGCAATTATGTTTGTTGTTCCTTTGTTATTTATTTTTTCTAAAATCCGATTGCTGCATCGGAAAGGCCAGTTAAAAATACATAATATACTTTGTTATTTTCTTTAATTTAATCCCTTTTTTAGAATTTATTAGACAAAATTTAACTTTTATTTTACCGTGCCAATAAATATGATCATCACTGTATATACATAATACATTATATTACTTTATAATATTATATATATATATATATATATATATATATATATATATATATATATATATATATATATATATATATACTAGCTAACCGCCCGGCGTTGCCCGGTCGTACAATACGCTTAAACATGATATTTTAATTTATGCAGATTGCGTATGTATGCATGTATATATGCATGTATGTATGTATGTATGTATGTATGCATGTATGTATGTATGTATGTATGTAAGTATGTATAATCATAGAATCAACTCTCTATTGATTATTATATTTTAGGAGGAATAATTTTCCCGTGGACACATCACAAAAAAAAAAAAAATTAAATAAAAAATTAATAATGAATAATGATAACGTCGTTCATCAAATTCCATCTGTGTTTGTTTACAATAACAGGTCTGCTGATATTTGGGCCTGACGATGAATGTCCTGGAAAAGTAACTTCTGATTAATTGAAATATGATTTGAAATATGCAAATGAAGAAATGGTTTGCGGCGATTTTAAATGTTACCCTTTCTTTTCTCGTAAATTGAACTCATTAATAAGAAAAAATAAAAATTATTTTCGAATGTTCTACCATTGAACTATATCTCTAGATGACAATTAATCCGTTTTTTTTTTTTTTTTTTTTTTTGTAAGAATAAATGATTTGCTGAGATTATTTCCCTTGGTTGATGTAACGTAAACTATTCCTCTGTAAAAATTCAACTTTTTATCTATAAGAAAGGAAAACTATTTTTAAGATCGGACGTTTTCGAAAATGATTTGCTGGGGTTTTATTATTTCCATCTGCCAGTATAACTTAAAATATTCCTACGGAAATGTTTTTCTTTTTTATCTATAAGAGAGAAAGGACTATTTTTAAGAACGGAATTTTTCGATTTTCGATATTTATCAAATAGATATCTCTACAAAACATATCTAAGAACACTGCGAGACATATAAATTACATTTGGGAAGGCGGCATCACTCTAGGATAATGATTAAGTGTTTGCTAAATGGTAGAAAAACATGATCAGTCGTGGTGGAACATGGGCAGGCTAGATTATTTAAGAGGACGGCACAATAGGAATTTATACATATTAGATTTTAAGACGACCATATATATATATATATATATATATATATATATATATAGAGAGAGAGAGAGAGAGAGAGAGAGAGAGAAAGGGGGGAGAGAGAGAGTGAAGATCTTCCAACGAAATACACACATACACACACATACACTCACACACACAGACACACACACACACACACACACACACACACATATATATATATATATATATATATATATATATATATATATATATATATATATATATATATATATATTACTTGGGAGATCTTCACCTTCACTCTAGGATAATGTTTATGTGTTTATTAAATGGTAAGACAACATGGTGGAACATGGGTAGGGTTATATTATCTAAGAGGCCGGCACAATAGGAATTTATTCATATTAGTTTGTTTTTGTTTTTTTAAAAGATACCATGTTGATAGGATAAGTATTTACTCATTTTCGGAAAGTTTTTCTTTTATTGGTAACACCTTGCGTACAATTGTTTCAGCTCATGCTGTTGGTATATAAAAATATAACTGTTAGCTCTAGTATCAGTCTATTGAGCTATCTAGATGAAAAATTTATGCCCTAGTAACCTGAACATTGAAGCGTAAGAGTTTGCTGCTTATCAAGTTAGTCGGCAGTACATACGTCGAGGGGGAGGGGAGTACAAGTACAAGGATTGATTCCATAATAGTACATACGCAATCTTCATAAATTAAAATATCGTGTTTAAACGTATTGTACGACCGGGTGGTTAGCTAGTATATATATATATATATATATATATATATATATATATATATATATATATATATATAACACAGAAATTACATAATTGTCGATTATAATTATATAACATTATAACACTATATATGTGTGTGTGTGTGTGTGTAACTATTTTATGTATATAAACATGCAATAATATTAAGTAATATATTATATATATTTTCATAATTTACTTCAATAAAGTTGAGCACGTGAGTAGAGCTTATTAGTAGTACGAAAATATATACATGACAAGTAAGCTACACAGTAACGTTCATCTTTAATCCCCGTTGAAAATTAGGCTAAATACATCTGATGATTTACTGCCGGAATGAAACATGAATGTTTCTGTGTAGCTTACTTTCAAAACAGGCACAGGGATGCAACATTGCGGCGATGAGACAGAGGTTGGAGCTTGGCCGATAGTGTGGGACATATTAGATTTTAGACTCTTTTTTTTTTTTTTTCGAGACCGAGTGAAAGACTTCTGGTAGATATTTCGGCCTAGGTGTGGCAACAATATGCATTGGCGAATTGTGATATAGGATAATCCCTGGCGTGAGTAATTTTCTAGCGCCGTAGAAAGAGCCCATCTTCTTTGCAACATATAATGTCCTCAATGCATTTCTGACTAGCCTGGGTTCCCGGCGTTGAAAAAAAAAAGTGGTAGCAGGCAGGCAGGCAGGCTCGAACCCGTACGGAGAAGAAGGAAAAGAACGTGAAAAAAGTGACGTCTTTGCTGTTGCGTCCATCGCCAAACCGAAAGTGACGTAGGTTTAAATTAAAGATAGTCAATCGAAAAGAGGCGATAACTTCTTTCGAAAATATCGGCGAAAAAGGCGACCCCCCCCTTTAGAAAAAATACCCAGTTGAGGGTGAAGGAATTAATGTTTTGGGCAATTTTTTCGATATTTGTCGTCCGAAGGGTCGGCTTCAAAACGATACCGATCTTGTGAAGATCCGTCGCCTCTGTCGAAAGTTTTAGGCAAACATACATACATACATACATACATACATACATACATACATACATGAATTTAGACAAACAGGTAAGATTTATATTAGAGAAGGTGTCCGCAATGTATTTGTGTCAACTCATGTTATCTGGAGCCGTGGAGTCTGAAAGATGGGCTCTACGCTAGGTTATTACTTGTGATGGCAATTAGTGGTCACAAATAAACACCATAACAAGTAACTAATAGTTTACATTCGTAATCAGAACAAAGGAAGTAAATAAGGCGGAGATTTATTTATAAACTATCGATTAATTTTAGAAATGCTGGAATATTTATATTACACAACAAGCTTGGGAAGTTCTTTAGATGTTGGAATGTCCAAGTCTAGCTAAGAATACATTTGTTTACACACACCTACGCACCTGATTAATATTCTTCGATCCAATTGCGCAGACACAGAATTAATAAAATGCTTATAAATAAAATACGATCTATGTTGACAAGTGTGAATGACACACGGAAGAAAAAAAAAATAAAGCCAAAAACAAAAAACAACAAATAATAACATTTAAAAATCCATCACCTAAAATCAAATATGCTACCAAGATCGCTGGAAAAAATGCAGTGCCTTGGGAGAGAGATGACTAATCAATTTTTTTTAAAACATGTCATTTTAAGCAAAGACAATATAACTTAATTAATGGCCGTTTCGAAAATAGTAATATATCAAAACATTACGAAAATTAATCCAGTAAAACAACCGCTATTATGTTTTTAGTTTTAAAAAATGTCTTTCGCTACAGGCTACACATGTTGGACGCCATTACGATGTAATCTAAAATACACTTTCTGTGTTATGTCACCTGTTTCTGCACTTTTCCCGGTCTACTTAAAACATCTGCGAAAAATGCAATTTTCCCCAATTTTCTGTAAAAATTACTTTTAACTATCAATAACTTTCTACTTGATAAATTTTCGTAATTTTAGGATATATTACTATTTTCGATATCATAATTAAGTAGGTAATATTGTTTTTGCTTAAAATGAATTTTTTTTTTGATGGATCTGTCGTCTCTCTCTCTCTCTCTCTCTCTCTCTCTCTCAACAAGCACCAAAAACGATTAGGTTATTCTACAACTCGAAAATATATCTCGCTCTTGACGCAATCCACTTTCTATATAAGAGTGGTATTTATTTGCCCCCACCCCCCACCCCGAAAGCAAATTAGACACAAAGTCGTTTATAATGTGGGGGGAAAACCAACCCTCCCTCCTCCAAAAAAAGGGGCCACTCTGGTAGTGTCCAAATAAATAGAAATTGTCTGATATGAAAGATTTCCCCCACATTGATCAAACCTAATTGACTCCAAAACGTCCTGACCCGAAAGGCCACTGTATAAAAGTGAAATACGTCTCAAGATAGAGTACCGTTGCTATGTCTGCAGAGATGCCGCTTAGAGCAACCTTTCCTGCCTTGATAGATTACAAAAAAAAAAGAAAAAAAAAAGCGAGTTCGAAATCTAGTGGGAAATTTCCTACAGCCTCTTGCTCACAAACGAGACGTCGCTAATCTTTCTTTGCTTTATCGTTATTTTCATAGTAGGTGCTCATATGTTCGGTTGCTCCTATAATTACTGTAATGATGGAGCTCATCTAGCTACAACCACTATACGTAACTCTCTTTTTTCTCTCTGTCTGTCTACCTAAAACTAAACAGAACTTCCATGGGCAAAGTTTATTTCCAAAAACCATCAGTCTGTACAACACAATACCGTGAGGCTGCTTCTCGGCTGTCTATAACATGGTCATTTTAAAGTCCAATGTTAACAAATTTTATTCAGCCGTCCTCTCAAATTATCTAATTCGCACCAGTCTAAGCTATTACGAATTTTCACGTTGTTCTTTCACTGTCCTCGTGGCAAACTCATTAACCTTTATCCTTATTTGATGACCCATCTTTACTATTATATGAAATTAACTTTGTGTGTCTGTATCTGTGACTTTGTTCCCTATGGACTCAAAAACGGCTAGGTAGATTTCTATAACATTTCATACGAAGGTACTTTATGTGCCTGGCAGTGTTCTTAGATAGGTATTGTATCGGAATGTATTCGATAAGTACCGATAAACGATAATCGAAATAATCCGATGAAAGAAGGCGCAGGTAATTCGGACTAAAATTAACATCTTACACAGCCTTACATCACAAGCGCATTTGAGAAGCTTTATTAGCACACAAGCCGAAAGGCCCGACGTATAAAATACAACAGTAGGTTCTTTGATATGACAGTGGCGCGTTCGAAATGAATGCTTCTGTTTAAACCACAATTTCACAATGATACTTGACTTTTTCATTTTAAACTTAAATTCAAGCCATTATCACCGCACAACTAGTAATGCCATACATATAAAATCAACAGCAAGTTCTTTGATATGACAATGGCGCGTTCGAAATGAATGTTTCTGTTTAGAGCACAACTGAAGCACAAAACTTTAATTATTCGACAAGGAATACAAATAAAACAAGAAAAACCTTGTTTTATTTTTATTCCTTGTCGAATAATTAAAATTTTATATACCTTCCTTATAGATTTGTAAGTTGTTTTTTTTTTTAATTTGAATAAAGTTCAATATTTTGAAAATTTGAATAAATTTGAATATCAACACACACACACACACACACACACACACATATATATATATATATATATATATATATATATATATATATATATATATATATATATATATATATATATATATATATGGGGAAAGTTTAAAGAATTAGAGAAATTCTTCAAGAGGAAACATCGGAATAATGTAAAGCTTAACGAATGGAGGTGGAGCTTATATAGAAGACAAAGAATAAATTAACGACAATACAAAAATATATACTAATGCATATAGATTTAATCGTTTATTCAATATGGATGTTACATCAATTAGGTTGTAGGACAAGTAAACTCTTTATACCTATGTATTTCACAGCCTAATGCTTCTCGCCAGAAGAGGAGAGAAAATGCTAAGGAACATATTAGAGATGCGACATCCAGCGACAGCTACTTAAGAGCAAAATGGGCCGCGAGAGGAAAAGGGTGATACCTTGAAACTGTGGAGGGAGGAAGGGAGGAGAACTACAGTAATTAATGCGATAGAGAAAGAAAATTATTGATATCACATAGTGGCCGCTGGACGCTGCATCTCTAATATGTTACCTAGCATCTTCTCTCCTCTTCTGATGATGACATGTGTTGATATCAGTTTCCAAATTGACACCATATGTATTTTATTCGACTACGCAATATAAAACGAACCGTTTTGCAAATATTTCCAGCTATTCAGAATTATATATTGAGCGAGTATATCAAGGGAGATAAATCTGTTATAAGTAAAAGTTATTATTCCCTTGACGGTAATTTGTCGGCCATTGTTCAAATTTCCTAATAATTATGCATAATTATCATTAAAAGAAAAGAAATTGTTTATTGATAAAATACAATTTTGTGAAGTAGGTGTGTGTCAACGAATTATGCGTTTGATTTTTATCAGATGGCCTATTTTTTGGGGAAAAAATGCTTATCAAAACGCATGACTGGAACAG
Source organism: Euprymna scolopes (assembly GCF_053919585.1). NCBI lineage: Eukaryota > Metazoa > Mollusca > Cephalopoda > Sepiida > Sepiolidae > Euprymna > Euprymna scolopes. Next base: position 104,382,400 of record NC_136483.1, on the reverse strand, counting down.
CAAATTATTGTTATGATTTGTTTAAAGCGTCTTTGTAATTAAAACAAAGAAAACAAAGAAAATTGTGTAAACCTTTCTTGATATTTAGTTAATTATGAGGACATTTTGAAAGGGTGATATGAAAATATCTGAATGATGTACTGTTTTTAAAAGTTTCGAAGTAATTGTTTTTTTTTTGTTTTTTTCTCCCATTTCCAGAAACTGCAAGTCTCTTTTCCAGCAAATCGAACTCAGTAAATATGTCTCTCAAATATTAGACTAAATTTTTTATTTAGTTTCATTTAAAATATTTTATCATTTTAATCTAGTTGGGGATGGGGCATCATACCGGATGCCAAAACATTCATCTGCCAACATACATTTCAACCGATAAATCTTTTAAAGATTCTAATGGTTCCTTTAAATACAGTTGTTTGTGTCTCTCTTGCACTTAGTTCACCTGGTATATTTGACAGATAGATTTTAAATTATTCTTCAAAGATGATGTTCTGTGTGAAAACTCCTAGTGAGTAATAATAATAATAATAATAATAATAATAATAATAATAATAATAATAATAATAAGAAGAAGAAGAAGAAGAAGAAGAAGAAGAAGAGAACTTGTTTATTATTGAGTCACTAGTAGTTTTCACACAGATTCTATTGGAGAACAACCTGTGGTGTTCCCGGGAGTTTGAATAACAACAAGTATCTCCAGATTTCCAGTACCACCGCCTCTTTCGATGACCTATGCAAATTAATCTGCGTTATCGCAATAGCCGTTTACCATTGATTTATTGTTGGTAGAGACCATTGGTCATTGGAATTTGAGAGGTAATAAGCCTCCCCCAAATCTCAGTTCTCTTAGCACCCATCCGGTGGAGGTTCGATTAGTGATTTTTCTCCTCGGTCTTTCCATCCTCCTTGACACGTCTCACTTATTTGGTGTGGTGCCAGTTTATGGTGACACACACACACAAATGGAGGGCGGAAAGCAGGGGAGTAACTTGCAATTATACAATTTCAGTTTTCATGATTCCATGTGATGTTTCTTTGTGTGTTATATCATTAGTAGTTTATGTCCGGCGTGTGCCTGTAGCTTGTGTATTAGTCTCCGCATTCAAGAGTTTTCTTTAATATTTCATCTGTTTTATCATTGTTGCCCGAGGTACCTTCTCATCCATATCTCTGATTCCAATCTCTCCTATCATTTTTTTTCAAAGTTTTTAAGTATAGTTTCTAGTGCTCCTAATATTAGTTGTGTCATCTTAACTTTCTTCATCTTCCACATCTTTTTGAGTTCTCTGGCCAGTTCCGTGTATTTGCTCCGCTTTTGTCTCCTTGATTTTTACTTTGTGGTCCACTGGAACGGCAAAATTTACGATTTGGCAGGACTTTTCCTTCTTTGTTAACTATTATGACATCCGATTTTCTTGGTTCGATGAGTTTATCCGTTTATATATCCATGTCCCACAAGATTTTGTGACTTTCGTTTTCAAGTACTGCTGCCGGTTTGTACTTGTATCATTTATCTGGGTATTACGGATGCAGTTGTCTGCATAATTCTCAGTGTACTGCCTTCTCCACTTGATTGTGTCCATTTTTTATATTCTTTTGGGGCTAGTTTGCTGTATTAGCTTATTATATGGCTTATTGCTTCGTCTCTTTGTTCACAGAGTCTGCATTTGCTGTTTTCTTGTATCTTGGTGATCCTTGCTTTGGTATGTTCATGTGCGGCTGTTCAGTTCCACTGTTTACGTTTCCTTTTATTATTATTATTTTTTTTTGTAGTTGTATCCAAGTGTTTTCGTTAATTTCGTCTTTTGTCATCCTTATGAATCGTCCGTATAGTTGTTTATTTTCCCATTTTTATTTTTTCGTCTTATCGCTTGCCTCTCTTTTTTCTGTACTGTTCATGTTTGTAGTGTCTATTCCTGCGATAATTATCCTTTCGCTGTTCTGCAATTACGTATATTGTTTCTAATAAAATAAAATACGCATCACGTGCATCGCAATATTACGAAAATAAACAAATATTTTACTTGTTTGAAATTCATAATTTTAATATATTTTGGAGTAAAACTCCATCCTCAGTATTTTGTTTGTTTCGTTTTTTTTTCTTCTTCTTTCTTGCCATGTTGCAAAGTTGGAGAAAGGAAAGTCAGTAGTAAAGATCAGCGCATTTTCTCTCAGCGGTTGTATTTTGAAATGCCGGGAACGGTGCGTTGGCTACGCGAGATTAATGTTAGGGGTGTGATTTCCGTTATAGAAGCGTTGATTTAATTTGAATAAAATAAATACGCATTAGGTGTGCTTGAAAGCCAAATTACAACTCACAGCCCTGGCGTTAATCTTACGTAGCCAATGCACCATTCCCGCCATTTCAAAATACAACTGCTTAGAGACAATGCGCGGATCTTTACTACTGAATTTTCTTTCTCTTACTTTACAACATGGCAAGAAAGAAGAAGAAAAAAGAAAGAAACAAAATACTGCCAGTCGTGCTGACGACGGTCTTTGGAGGCGGGGGGATGTAAAGGAAGGTAGGAGGAGAAGGGGGAATAGGTACTTTTCACTTTTAGTATACCAGTTATTATTATTATTATTATTATTATTATTATTATTATTATTATTATTATTAACATCAACAACTATTAGGATTGTTAATTTTTTGTAGTAAACTTATTTATTATTAATAGAGAGTAGGTGGTGAGAGATCACATATCGTTCGTCTGAGGTGTGTATAAATTATTATACACATCGATCGATACCCTAGATCGTCATCGTCATCTAACAAACTTCACACGTACCCAGACGATTACTTCAAACGGATGATTTATTTGCAGACAGTGACCAATTACAAGGGACCCGGGACACACTGCTGGTAAAACCTCGCTACTCCAAATTTATACGCTTTGCTGTCAAACTCAACTCCAAAACTGGATACTCTGCTGCCAAAGCTCTCAACTCCAAAACACGACGCACTGCTGACAATACTTGCCATTCCAACATCCAAATGCCAAATCAACATAGTCTCTATAAAAACAGACTTTTTATATCCGTCTCGTTTGCACATTAGGTGACAATATCGTAACCGTATAAAGGGAAAGCAGCCATTTTTTTTTCATTTTTTTTTCATTCCTTTTGCCTGCATGGGACTCTACAGGCTGCACAGAAACGGGTTTGTGCCTATTTCTTATCGTTTAATCGCAGAAGAGTGCGTTAATTTGCCTTTGGTAGCATTTCAGACCACATGATCATCATTATTTTCTAAGCAATCAAATCATAAACACATTTTAGTCTTTAACATTCATTGTTAATCAATATTTTTGTTTTATATTGAATATGTAATACTATTGTGGTTCACGAGATGTATCCTGTTGTGTGGCTGCACCTTGACGATATCCTGGTGGTACCTCATTAACCTAGCACGGCCCTAGAAGATAATGACCATCGATAGTCACCTTTTTTAGCAGCATATAGCAGCATATGTTCATTGTCTTGTTGGTTGGTTGTTTTTGTTTTACGGCATATCAACCCTTTTCAGATCATTTAATGCAAAATTCAGTTATTCTGGGGAATTTTTTTTTAATAGAATATAGTTGTTTTTTTTTTTAAGTCGGTTTCTATTTAACCTATAGTTGGGACCTTAACGGGTACTACCACTCCGGGTCAGAGTGGACCTGGGAGCAATGGCAATTAAAGGGTGGCTCCACGCTCCCCAAAGGCCGCAAGCTGGGGCCTCACCATCGGATATAGTTTAAGGTCATATCCAGGACCTTCATTGTCTTGAACCTACGCTGTCTAAGAGGCTCATGTAGTGAACTGGACGCATTAGGCATTAATTATTAATTCTTCGTAAATAATTGTCTTGGCTTCGAGGACGAGAAACTATTGCATCTGAAAAATGAAATACTTGATTAAAAAATCCCCTCTTGCTTGCTTTTATATAAAGAGTAATTAATTTCTTCTCCGCATTTTCACAATTCGGTAATGCAAACAAACGCACATTTTTCTCCTGTCGTTTTTACCAACGCAGCAAAAGAATTATTTTCACAAAAAGTAAGAAGCGAAAAAATGTGGAGTAAGGAAAGCGAGGAGATGTTTCCAACGGAGAAGAAAAGTGGAGAACTTAATCATACTATCTCAATCAACAGAACCCCTCCACCATCTGTCCGTTTTATTATTTTAGTTTTGTTATTATTACTACATAATCATGTATTATTACTACATATCACATTAACGGACACTTCTGCAAAATTTAATAAAAACAACTTTACTATTAAGTGTGGTGTCAATCGATACTTAAACTATAACTTTATTATTATTATTATTATTATTATTATTATTATTATTATTATTATTATATAAAATGATTACATAAATTCCCCTCTGGACCAAATTACGGTAGGTTTGCAATAACACATGCCACATACAAATGTATTATGTCTAAACTATTACTCACCATATTATGTAACTTTCGAACACCTTTACATACACATTTATTTGTTATAATAAAATCATACCTTACTTCCTACGAGCGACAGCATCACGATCTCCAAGATCTTTAAACAAATAGTTCGTATTTTTCCCTCTAAATCAAAAGTCCTTCAACCGCTTCCAGTCAACACCAGGCAATTATTTAAACATTATAACTATATTGCCCTAACACTCTTATAAACTGGGTGAAACACTCATATACATACTACCACCTTTACACTTCACTATTCGAAAATAATGAATTCTCCTGACTAATATTCCGGTTATTCTCATTAGCTGAGACCATAAAATTCTATTATTCCGGAATACACACATTCTTATGAAAACAAAAATTTCAAACCTTATTCAATATGGCCACGCAATCTACATGAATCATTATTATATGCATATTAAACCAAATAAAAAAATTCTGCCACGCTCATATTTATAACTTAACGTAGTTATACTCTCACTTTTTGCTACACACACATTATCGGCACGTATGGTTTTAAATCAGTTATAATTTGCTGTCGTCGTTTCCCGCGATGTTACAGGCTAATGTTTACAAAAACTTACTATAACATTTCCTTTTTAGTAACACAAATAAATAGTCGTAACTTTGGTACAAATCAGTTAGCGCATCTTCCTCTGGTAATGTTTACATTTATTGCAAATGCCGGCATAACGAATATGCATGCATGACGAAGTAGCTATTGGTTCATGTTTAAATTTTTAACCTTGCAGCAAACATGTCTTCATAGCTGTCATTAACGTTAGAGGAAAAAATAAATCGTAAGCTAAATGTTTTGGTTTCGATTCTCGGTAGTGGCGCACGCGTTATTTAAAAAAAAACTTTTGAAACTATTACTTTATAATGGGTCCAATAAAATATAATAATGAATACGAAGTCTGCATTAATCACATATTATACTTCAGCGTATTTTACGCCTGGGCAATAAACATAGAAAATCATAACTAAAAGTTTTTAAAGTTTACCTGACTACGACCAAAGATTTTCACTTCGGAATTCACAACACAATTTGGATATGAAATTCGATATCCCTTTCATTTTGAACCAATATATAATTTCCCTTACTCTGTGATATTTAAAAACTTTAAAAACTTTTGCCTCATATAGGCAATCTTCTATATTTCCGCGTATTCTTCCCTTTTCTCTTCTTTTAATGCAAAGACGGTATCATCCTTCTGGTGAAGCGCATTGTTCAAGTTCATTAGTTTCCTAGTATTCTGATCTAGGTGCTTGAAGGGTCCAGAATATCTTACTAGGGACATTTATAAGTATGTATTCCTTTTATCTGGTTTCTGCTATATAATTTGGTTTCTAAGAGTTTTGTATGAGTATTATTAATTATTTATTTACTTCACCATGGGCAATCCTCAAACAATAGTACATATAGAAACATCAATAAACATATGCAATACTTTATCTCTCTCTCTCTCTCTCTCTCTCTCTCTCTCTCTCTCTCTCTCTCTCTCTCTCTATGTAAAAGTACGACTGACACTGCTTTTAACTTGACCTTGTGTCACACACATCTTTCTTTAGAAGGGCCATTCATTAGAAAAGACACTTTTAGCTTTAACATATGAGACATGCCATTAGCCTAGTTGTGACTCACTTTAAAAGTAAATCTCCGCACGTGTTTTTGTCATAAAAATGTTGCGTGGGTGGGTGGGGCGGAAAATGAATGGATCCATATTTGAAACCAAGACACGTGACATAATTCTAGCAAATGTCTTAAAGCATGCGAAACACTAGAACTATCCATCACGACTCTATCAACTACGACAACCGCAATCCTCGCTATGTATAATAAGTGTGCTGGGTGAGGAAATACATAATTCAGCTGTTGAAAAGAAACAAAAATGATTTAGATTTAAAAGTTTTTTTTTTATATTCATCAAGTTTAAAAAGCCAACAGTCGAAAGATCGGGAAGTTTCATCATGATTTTCTGCAAATCGTCATGTATAAAAAGATTGAAAATTTTAAAACTATTTATATCCAATCTTTATCTCTATCTTAATCTGGCGCTGTTTTACATTAGGTCACTGTGCAGAGGTAGGGAACTCTCGTTTACTAAAAGATTCGTTCATTTTTTTTTTCATCTCATAATTTAGGAAGCTATATTTTTATTAAATCAAAATCAAAAAAAGAAAGCCGCGACGATTTTTTAAAAATCTAACAAAGTTGATAACATTAATAATACAAAAATGCAGTCTTTACACGACTATTAAGAGAATCGTTTTTGTTTTCATATCATAAATTACGATGCTAAAACCAACGAATACACAATATTTGCATTAGATGAAAACATTTAAAAATAAAGCTGCGGCAACTTTTTTTTTTTTTTTAAATTAAAAAGTAAATGTTATGGTAAGGTTTAAAAAAAAAAATCATCTTTAACCTTAAAAAATAAAAAGAATGAAACTCTTTAATAACTTTTTTTTTATTGTAACAAACCTTATGATATTAACAACACCAACATGTAGTTTTCCACATTACAAAAAATGAAAATGCAACGATAGTTATAGAGGAATTGTAAACGAAGCTGATAACATTAATAATACAAAATGTAGTCTTTACAGCTTTTTTTTCTATGCGATAATACGAAATTATTTGTTTCAAACAAAACTTTTTAATAAAACAAGGATGAAAATATGAAAAAAACTTTGTGTGGCGTTTTTTTTTTTTTTTTTTTTTTTTTTGCTGAACAAAGCTTCTGCCTTGATAGAGTTCAAAATAGACTTCGTAGCCTCGTAGAAGATGTCCTTTTCTCTTCCCTGCAACCTCTATCTCACAGAAGAGATGGTGCGAGTTGGTCTCTGATGCATCGTTATTTTCATGGAAAGTGTTCGACTGAGCTTCAGTCTATGGTCCCCCCCTCGCCAAACTTTCACAAGAAACCCTTATCAAATGCTGAAAACACTATCAATAATTCCCCCCACTCTTTATCTGTGCCTAAACCTAAACGTAGATTCCATGAACAAAGCTTCTTTCTTAGAACTGCACGCCTGTGGAATTGTCTTCCGTTTTCCTGCTTTCCGGCTGGCTACAATATGGTTGTCTTCAAGTCTAACGTAAATAAGTTCTTGATGAGCCGTTCCATGTAAGTTATCAAATTTACCGAATTTTCATTACTAATAATTACTATATTGTCCAATTTCTACTGTACATTCTTTAACCCTTATCCTTGAGTGGCCTCTTGGCCTTGATAATATGGTGATGCTTTTGTAAAAAAAAACATTTTAAAAAGTTGTCGCAGCTTCATTTTTAAATGTTTTCATCAAATGAAAATATTGTTGGTTTGTTGGTTTTCTCTTAATAGTTGCGTAAAAACTACATTTTGTTTTATTAATGTTATTAACTTTGTTTACAAGTTCTCTACAGCTATCGTTGCATTTTCATTGTTAGAGTAAAAAAAAAGTCGCTGCATCTTTAAAAGTTTCATTCTTGTATTTTTTTAAGGTTAAAGACTATTTTTTCCGTAAATTATGATATGAAAACAGAAACCCTTCTCTTAATAGTCGCGTAAAGACTACGTTTTATATTATTAATGCTATTAACTTTGTTTCGCTAAAAAAATATCGCCACAGCTTTCTTTTTTTTAATGTTTTGATTAAATAAAAAAAATATCACGTCCTAAATTATGAGGTGAAAAAAATGAACGAAACGGGAGTTGTCTCCCTCTGCACAATAACAAACTGTAAAATAGCGCCCTTTATCTTTAGTATTATATAAAGTCATTTTGTGTCTGTGTGTGTGTGTGTGGTGAGTTCCTTCCTTATAGGTTCCGAAACGGCTGAGCCTATCCTTTGGAAATTTCACACAAAGCTAATTCATATCCCTGGCACTATTCTTAGATATGTTTAGTAAAGAAATTCGCCCGATAATTATCGAAAATCGAAAAAATCCGATCTTAAAAATAACAGATCTCTCTTATAGACAAACAAAAGAATAGTTTTTACAAGGGAATATTTTACGTTACACCGACCAAGGGAGACAATAAAAATTTAGCAAACCATTTCTTAAAAAAAAAAACAAAAAAGAAAAAACAGATTGATTATAATCTGGAGATATGGCTTAGTGGTAGAGCATTCAACTACAGATCGAATGGGCCCTGTTCAAGCCCGGGTGTACATTACCATTTTATATTAATTTTTTTTCTTATCAATGAGTTCAATTTACGATAAAAGAAAAGGTACCATTTAAAATCGCCACAAATCATTTCTTCCTTTGCATATCTTAAAACTAAACATTTATTCTGAAGTGATTTTTTCCAGGTCATTCATCGTCAAGCCCAAATATCAGCTGGCGTGATATTGTAAACAAACGCAGGCGGAATTTGGTGAACGACATTATCATTATTATTTAAAAAAAAAAAACTTCTTTTTTTTTTTTTTTTTTTTTTTTTTTTGCGAATGAGTCCACTGGGCAAATTATTCCTCGTAATATATAATAATCACTAGAGGATTAATTCTATAATAACATACGCAATCTGTATAAATTAAAATATCATGTTTAAGTGTATAGTACGACCGGGCAACGCCGAGCTGTCAGCTAATCAGTTTATAGAGATTAAAACTAGCAGACTACAGGGTGGTTCGACGGGGCAATGGCTTTAGGGAGATAAATTTAGGGATATCCAATCATATCAAACTATCTCTCTTCTCCTTCATATTTCTTTGTACCAAGACATATTTAAAACTTACATGCAAGGTCTCACTTCCATACATCATAACACTGCGTACATGTGCTTGATGTGGCATACACGGAAGAGGCTCAAAGCATCATTATGACATCACTAGATCTCTGTAGATCAGTGATTAAAACAACATTTTCTTAACAACAATTAGTTATGATTTTACCTGAATTTGGTTCAATTAATTATCTAATGACAATAGAATGCCGTAATAATTTAATTTAGCTTTCCAAATTATATTTAACAAATAATATAGGGTGGAACGATAAATTTGCCCTAAAGAAAACAACACTACAGCTCTATTTAAAAACTTATTAAAAAAATCAATTCAGGTAACTTGATTATGTAGTAGAGCTGACATCTAATCAATGTAGCCGCCTTCAGCCTCAATGAGTGCCTCGATACGAGTCCGAAACTGGGAACAATTTTTTTCACAGGTGCCAGCGGGAACTCGGTGAATACTCGGCGGATTGTGGCGATCACACTGGTTTTGGTGTTGTTGGAGGTCATGTTGGTGATGTTTTCAATGTATGACTAAACGAAGTAGTCCAGCGGGTTCAGGTCGGAGGGGGAGGGGACTAGTGAGAGAAGGATAAAAAGTCGTAATATGCCTTCTGAAGTTAAGCCTCGGGTTCTTTGGACGTGTTGGCCAGCACCGACTTTTTCTGCCAAACGCAGGGTCTGCCAGCGACCAACTGATTGCACCAAAGGATCACCACACTTTTCAGCAAATCCAGGTAAACTTTGGTGTTGATTTTCAAGGTGACTTCAAAGATGTGAAGTGGCATGATGTGGCTCTCAGTTGAAACCACACCAAAGACCATAACTGTGGCCGGAAACTTTGTTGAGCTTTACTCTCAAGCATTGAACCATCCGGATTTGCATCTTGAGGGTGCTGGCAATGGTCCTGTTGTCATAACTGGGATCGGTAGAGAGCATGAGCAGTGGAGAATCTCCGATCTCGTTTGTTGAATATAGTGTCACTTTCAGACATGAGAGTAGGCTGCTATCACTCTTGGGATTTGTACACAACTGGCCAACCAGTACATGGTCTACAAAAAAAAAAAAAAAAGCAAAACAAAACAAAAACGATTTTCATCAAACTGAAATGGAATTATGTCGTCTTTTCTAGGGCGACAATTTTATCGTTTTATCATGTAATTTGGTAAATATCGGGAAAATAAACGTGCAATCTTAGTAAAGGCCTTTGTATCTCCTGACAGAGATAGAGTACCGTATAATTACGTTGACACACCGATTATCGTTAGATTACGGAAGTTAAGATACGTTGAGCCTGGTCAGGACCAGATGGGTGACCATTTGAAAATACCCAGCGCAAAAACTAAATGACTGGGGACCGCTTGTGAATTAAATACAACCAAGAAACTTCCTCTTTGAAGGAGGGGGGCAGCTCAATCCGCTCAGGGTCAATTTGTTTCCAAGGCAAAGAAAATACATCATCATCATCATCATCATCATCATCATCATCATCGATTTAACATCTTTTTTATATGCTGGCATGTATTGGAAGTTTTGTAGAGACTGGCTTCTAACTTACCTCTTTCACGTCTTTATTTATCTTCCTTTCTCCCAATCTATCCTTATCACATCCTCTCATGTTTCCGTTGACTTTGCCCTGTATCAACTGGACCTGCTAATATTACTTGTTTTTCATAGGCCGGTCTCGACGATGGTCTGTCATTTCTTTATTATATTTTTAATAATGGAGACTCACAGTGTCCTCGTCGCACTACCACTCCAGGGGTCGACATTAGACGGCCCCCTTAATGGTTGGACTCGCCACTCGGTCCGGCGCTGCTTACCTACATCGTTCCTTGACAAGAGGCTGCACACAGAGGTTGTTGTGTGTGCGTTGACACGATTCGAAGACCGGCCTATGAATGGGGGCACCAGGGTGTCCCATACACTTACATTGCATAACTACAATTACTTGCATCCGATGCATAAATATATATGAATACTAAAAAAACTACCCGTTCCAGGACGGGTAAAATTCATGTCCCGGACAGAACAATTCCACATTACTTGCTCAATTGGCGTTCTACGTCTACCAATCAAAGAACTTTCATCCACGATTTCAGCATAGTAATACCATCGAAGTATCCCGTTCTACACACATCTTCCCATACTGTTCAGATTTTATCTCCGTCTGAGGTCTACAGAACAAAGTCTATCTATACGGCTCACATAACACATCCATCGTATAATTCTTATATTATTTCTCTTCATGCAACGCATGTCTTCATTCCTTACATGTAAGGTCTCATTCCATACATCATCAGACTGCGTACATATGCTCGATGACTCTTCCCTTGAAGACAGTCAGATACCACGCGTAGATTGTTCACTCCTGCTCTCAAGAAAGAAAAAAGGAAGAAAACACATTTAGGTCAACAAAATAAACAAATGTGATACGCAAAGTAGGACACTCTGGTGCCAGTGCTGTGTTGTAATTCTGGAAATTTTAATCTGGTAATCTGATATCTGGCATCGAGTCACCTACGAGAGTGACTTCATCTTGATAGGCGTCAAACATTTTCTGTTCAAACTGTTAAGTTGGCGATTTAAAAATTTAGATGCCATGACAAATATAGACTTACATTGCATAACTACGGTTACATACATCCAATGGATATATATATATATATATATATATATATATATATATATATATATATGGATATATATATATATATATATATATATATACAGGGTGACCCCCCCCCCAAAAAAAAAGCTAAATGGAGGCCATCTAGAACATATGCTGTAGAACGGAGAAAAAAAAGGCCAAAGACCCAAGCGTTTTTATGTGATGTTTTGAATATAATAAACTAGTTATGACCAAAGTTTCATTTCATTCGGACAAAACACTAAGAAACGGGGCCTAATTAGAGTTGGGACCCGTTTCCTTTGGGTCACCCTGTATATATACTAGAAAACTACTCGTTTCTGGACGGGTAAAATTAATTTCCCGAACAGAACAATTCCATATTATTTTTATGTTTCCTTACAAATATTCAAATCAAAATATAATGATACTAAACCTTATGTCAAGTATCCTTCTTCTAATTTGAATCAAAATCCATTATATGATTTGGATTCTATAAAATGTATAAAATTTAAAACTTAATCTAAAGGGTTTATGAAGAAATTGAAATTCAAGGAATCTTGCTTTATTGATGTCTAACGACTATGGAACAAATTAAATGCAAATCTGAAATATTTGCATTTTTAAATGAAAAGTTATGCCTATATTACGACTCCTAACCCCCTTTAAAATGCTCCAAAGAAATTGGAATTTGGGGAATATATATTAATTGATATTTAATATCCATTCCATTTCGCAAAAATCAAGGTTATGTGAATTTCCACGAAGAGGATTCCATACACTTTTTACCCTAATGCAACTAAATTAAACTAAAAACAACGCACATTTGAATCCTTTACGCCTAACAGTTGTACTAAAAAATCAATTATAACAAATTTATTAGTTTAGGAGTAAAACGTATACATGCAAACATATAAGCATATCTAACCTTATCAAAATGTATCTATTTTTCATTTTTTAGCTATCAATTTTATTATTAGCACCTTTGAGCCTTGGAGAATTGCCTGCCATTACAGATGCATGATTTTCTTTACATATATTTGCATTATCGTCCCACTTTAGGAACGTGTACAAACTATATAGATCTATACACATGTATTTGTTCCTTATTTATTTATTTAGAGATAAAAGAGTTATTCACAAACACGTGTTTCGCCGTTACTACGACTCATCAACGTGGCTCGAACTTAAGTATTGCAGTCGAGTGCGTTAGCTATTATGCTAAAAGAGCCTACTTACAAATCATACGGTATCACTGGTAGAATACTTAACATAATTAAATCATACGGTATCACTGGTAGAATACTTAACATAATTAAATCCTTCTTGGATGAGAGAAAAATCCAGGTTGTCCTCGACGTTCGTACATCTAAACAGTGTGATATAAATGCGGGAG
>NC_136483.1:104339198-104364198 GCF_053919585.1 Euprymna scolopes | reverse complement strand
CTTCCGTTTTCCTGCTTTCCGGCTGACTACAATATGGTTGTCTTCAAGTCTAACGTAAATAAGTTCTTGATGAGCCGTTCCATATAAGTTATCAAATTTACCAAATTTTCATTACTAATGATTACTATAATGTCCAATTTCTACTGTACACTCTTTAACCCTTATCCTTGAGTGGCCTCTTGGCCTTGATAATGTGGTGATGCCTATGTAAAAAAAAAAAAAAAAAAAAAAAAGAGACCCGACATTGCTTGGAATTGAATGATGCTCAACGAATATTTCACACTCCTATTTTTATTGTCATCGAAATTCGTGAAATTGCCCGGAAGTAAGTTTCACATGCCTCCATGCAGTAACTTAATCCAAAATATGTGTTATTCTACATTGCACTCTAGAGAACCTACTGTTTCTTTTCTAAAATTATTTTATATAAACTTATTTCCAGTAAACGATAAAAAAACATGCAAAAAAAAAACCCCAAAAAACACGTAAATTTTCAAGTCTTATAAGATTCTTTGCAGTTAATGAAAAAGAAATTAAGAAATTTACGTGTGGAGTTTGAACCTACAAACCACGTCATGCAAAAATAAATAACTAAATAAAAAACAAAAAAAACACGCTATCAATTTACCTACGGTATAATTTTCACGGCCCGTTGTTCTAACATTGTTGCTAAGCGACATAGAAAAATGGCTTTACCGATGATAGATAAATTAAAATAACAGTTTCGATTATCAATTATCGGTAATTAGTGGGGGTATTCTGAGACAAAACTCCTAGACTTATACACTAAAGTTCTCTTAATTTTAAAGAAAAAAATGTTCAGCTGTTTCGGAGTCTATAAGGTACGAACTCACACACACGCACAGACAAAGATGGATTTATATAATCGTAAATATTAATGCTTGGTCTTATTTATTTGTAATTTCATTGTCCTATTTCTACTGTATATGCGATAGTTTTGTAGATATTAACATGATTAAGGTAATTGAATTAAAAAAAGATAGTCTGCAAAACTTTATGAAAATAGTTTGTTCATTAATTTTCAACGATGGAATTTAAATGAAAAATATTTGTTTTTAAATTTAGAATACATTTATTTTAAAGATATGTAAGCTACACATTTACAAAGCATACCTAAAGCTAGATAAATAAATGCATTGCTTGTATATAGATATATACGTCATTTCTGTGTCGTGCGGTTAGTTTTAATGTAAGACAAACCTTTCTGATTGGAGCCCTGTAGGTCTTATTATAGACAATTAGTCGTTTATTGGCAAGTGCGTTTTCACTCAGCGTTCATAAACAATCCTAAACGAAGCGGCACCAATTACAAAGTGATATTAAAGTATATTTACATTAATTATCTTTTGAAGAGAAAACATGCACCAAAGAAAGCAATTAGCATTTTTCTAACCTTGTTTGAATGATAAAAAAATGTTTCGTCACATCTGGTGGGATCTTGTAGTTTTCATGGCAATAGGTAAGTACTAGTTTATTTTTTCATCTGGAGAAACACGGATGGTAAAATACTTAAAGGAGGTTTCTACATCGCAAAAACGAAACGGATTCATGCTAATGAAATTGTTTCTTTTATCTCTTGTCGTTCACTGTGACGAACTGAAATGCAAGTGGATAACATCTATACACCATAATAATACATGCTATCTCTATTAAATTACACCCATCTCTCTCACGTTCTCTCTCTCTCTCTCTCTCTATATATATATATATATATATATATATATATATATATATATATATATATATATATATATATATATATATTTCTGTGGAAATATGATTTTTTTTAAAATTATATTTCATTTTTATACATAGAAATCCTTAATTTAAAAAGCTCAATGTGATTACAGAGCATATAACAAATAAATGATAAAAGTCTATATTCCAAATTTCACAAAATTTGGAATATAGACTTTTGTCATTTATATATATATATATATATATATATATATATCTGTATATATATATATATATCTGTATATATATATATATATATATATATATATATATATATGAAGATGAAGATTGAAAGTTATATATAACTTTATTATATAATCAGAACAATAAGAAAAGTTAAGGAAAAAAATTAAGGAAAAAAAAACTCTTTAGACCATGGCATTTCGAAGCTAAATGCTTCTCATCAGAAAAGGAAAAAGGTCAAAATTATGCAAAATGCAAATATAGAAAAAGACACTGGTTTAATCGCATTTAGAAATGAAATGAGAATGAAAGAATAGGATAATATGGTAAATAGTAATTAAAAGTAGGTACAACATATAAGTGTGAATCGGAAGGGTAATATATATGTAGGTAATATTAAAAAATATATAGGCCAATATGAAATAATTTATATCAATAAAGGAGAAATAATTATGATAAAATAATAATGATATTACGTACATATAATGATTCGAATTATTTCATAGTATCCTACATTTTTATCTTTTAAACAAAAGCATGATATTTCTAACAACGCAGTTTTTATAAATATTTAAACAGTTTTGTTTCTCCTTCTCCGACCGTGTGTGACTTTTCGTCTCGGCTGTGACGTCACCCACATGTTTCGAACATACGCTTCTCTCATCACGTATCGAACACCACTTCTCCGATAACCCTTGCTTCTTAGGCCACATGTCCTTTTGTCTTTGCTGTGGCATCACTTTGCAAATTCGGCTTGGTCATTTGCACATCTTTATGCGACTACTGCTGCTCCCAGCATCAAAGACTCTATTAAAATTTTCAGATACTATCATATCCTTTATCAGAGAATATATATATATATATATATATATATATATATAATTTTTATTTTACTATAATAATTATATACCTACAGACACTAGTGTTTCATACTTTCGGGAATTTTCAGTGCAGGGTGTCACGATTAATACCAGTCGAACGATTCGAACCCCGCATCACGAGACATCTCTGGCTCGGTTTAGCGAAGACCTAATCCATTCGGCTACCATTAACCACGTGAAACAACGTAGAATTTAAACATTTTAATTTTTAAATGTTCATTTAAGTCAGTCAGAGAGTGATCTAATCGTTATATATATATATATATATATATATATATATATATATATATATATATATATATATATATATGGCATAATCACGTTGTCAGACCGGTTCTCGCCAGGCCACCGAAGTTAAGCAACGTTGATCCTGGTAGTACCAGATGAGTGACCATTTGGGAATTCTAGGCACTATGTGCTCTCCGCTCATCTCGGTATTGTTTCCAGTCGTCGTGTACCTCAACTTGCCACTGGTATGCAACAATATTGATTTAGGAGAGGCGTGGTTGGAGACTGCGTAACTCTTTCCACACAAATTTCACGCGTAGGTACCCTGGCAGTGGGTATCCATAGTCTATCAAGACTGAAGGAAGCTATATATATATATATATATATAATATAAAATATATTTTAGTCATCGACCTACAGTGTTAGTCTCACAACTCATCAGTGCCGCTAGACTTACACCTCTCCCAAGCCGAGGATCGAACCTAGAACCGTCGTGATGACAGTCGGCAGTCCTACCCCCTGACTACGGAATCGGTGGGCGAAATTAAACTGTCCGAATGCCTATTTAAATAAACATCCGTCCGCCACTCGTAGAGGGCTCAAACATTTTGTTTGTAAACAAACCGCGAGCTTCGCATTATTTCAGCTAAATTAAGTAGCGAGTAAGATAATTTACGAGAGTGCTCTACCGAAGAGGGGAGCTTTATATATATATATATATATATATATATATATATATATATATATATATATATATATATTAAGCACCGCCAAAACTTATCCAAGATTTCCTTCCAAACATCACTCTATACCTCACGCATCCAACACACCAAAAATAGTACTTGGTAAGTACTTTTTGACGGACCGTCTTTTTAAAGATCTACCAAAAATCAGGTAATTATCCAATCAATACGAAATTTTCAGCGATTATTAAGAGAAGAATGAACTTTATAACAGTGTACTTATTTTTCATAAACGATATTTATATATATATATATATATAAATATATATATATATATATATATATATATATATATATATATATATATATATATATATATGCTTACAACCCCCTCTTGTTTTGAGGATGTTCCAAATATGCTTAAAATAATCATCTGAAAAAGAATAAAACATATTGTCTTGTTGTAAGGGACAGGATTATAGACTAAAAAAATAGCAAAAAAAACTTGTTTGCATACCTTATTTTGACGTCTGAATATCAAAACATTGATTGTGTTTAATTATCCCGATTTTGAGTTTTGAAGTGTGAAATTCAGTGAATATGTTAAGTAAAATAATTAATTTAAGTATTTATACGAAAAAAGCCATTTTAAAATCTTTGATAAATAAATTAACAATTTCTTTTAAGCGAGCCGTATAATGCATGACCATTATTAAACAGGGCATGCTTTGAAGAATCGATACAAAAAAATCGATAACTATTGTACCCTTCGTGTTAAAAATATCATTTTTTCGATCCCGTTTGAAAACGTTTGCTGCCTTTCGACTACGATGGACCAAACGCGCTGAAATAATTTTTTTATTCTGCTTTAAATTGCCCTCCCCCCATTTTGGGGAGTCTGACCCTCACACACATACACATTAAAAACCAAACTCATACAAATGGTCACCCATCTGATACTGGCCAGCCTCAGCGTTAATAATACATTGAAATTTTCGTCACTGAAAAATAAGTTTTTTTGGCCAACAGGCCAAAAAAAACTTATTTATATATATATATATATTACTGGTCTTCGGTAGTTTGCTTTTTATCAAGTACAAATGTAAACATTATATCAAATCGACGCGAAGTAACTGGTTTCCTATATGAATAAGTGGAATTATTTGAAATCCAGGTACATATATTATAATACTTTTGCATATTCTCATAGAAAACCACCCTAAATCTTAGTTAGACAAGAAATAAACAAATTAATTCTTTCAAAAACCTTCTTTTTTTTTAACTATTTATATACGTTTTTTGTACAAGACAAAAAATGTCAATTGTTAACTTTTGGGGAAATTTTAACATTTAAAATTTAATTAAAAATAGTGGAAAAGGTTTACATTATTCTGCTTTCTATATGATAAAATTCAACGTTTTATCTTTCTGGGGAAAAAAAAGTTACTCAGAAATAATGGATTTTAATAAATGTAATTTCGTTTTAAAAAAACAACAACAACTTGATTTTTCGGCCATTTCTGGCGGCGTCTAATATATATATATATATATATATATATATGTGTGTGTGTGTGTGTGTGTGTGTGTGTGTGTGTGTGTGTGTGTGTGTTTGTGCGTGTGTGTGTTAAATAAAGAAACTCAACACAACCAGTTTGTGATTTCTCATCATAAATTTGTTTCACCTCCACCAGGTCGTAGAGCATCTTCAGATGAGTAGGTCAGCAGTGGTTTAACTGGAGAATGAGAACTTTTATGCCGTCTTGATGTTACTATAGTGGGGGAGGTTGGTGGGAAAGAGGAGGAGGAGGAAGAGGAGCGATATTTCACACTTTCAGTAAGTTTCTAAGATTCAGTACCTCGCTACAGATGTTATCGCCTTCCCATGCACTTAAGCCTAATGCATCGGGATGTCTGATCCATTTAAATAACCTGGATATCAAGGCCATATTGAATATTGTCGTTTTGTTTGGACCTGGTGGCGGTGAAACAAATTTATAATGCAAAATGCCCAACTGCTTGCATTGCCTTTTTTCTCTTCTTTTGACGTTTATTCTAGCTCTGTAACGCATTGAGCTTTCATACTCAAGATTTCCTTCAACCATCACTCTATACCTCACGCATCCAACACACCAAAAATAGTACTTGTTAAGATAGAATCGACAGATCGATATTTTTAATATATTGTTTTAAGCAACAAAAAAAAACTTAATTATCATGTCGAAAATCGTAATATATAAAAAAATTACGGAAATTTATCGAGTAGAAAATTATTCATAATTAAAAGTAATTTTTACGGAAGATTGAGGGAAATTGAATTTTTCCTAGTTGTAAACACCTTGAAGATTGCGAATACAGAGGACATTCTTAACTCCCTTTTCGCCAATGCAATATCTGTTTTTTTTTTTGTTTTTTTTTTACTAAAAACACAATAGCGTAGTTTTTGGATATATTACTATTTCCGACACGACAATTAAGTAAGTACTATTTAAAAGATCGATATGTCGGTACTATGTTAACAAACACCTCCAAAAAATCTCCGTTAATAATAAATATAATAACATTCGAAATTAATAGATTACGACAGCATTGTCAGAATGTCAAAAGTTACAGTGTAACAGAGCGCGGACGCGCGGACGCAAATACCGAGACGTGTGCAAAGAAAAAGGCTATTAAAAAGCGTATGCACAGACCAGTAATCACGTTCGAGAGCACTTTAGAAGCGACACTCGAGAGAACAAAGGACGATCACGTTCGGAATCCCGTTTTATTCGGGGAAACATCGCGAAAATAAATGTCGTTGTCACAAAAAGTTGAGTCCGGTTATTACTTTTATGTCACTTGCGACGTCGACTGCATACAACGCGTGGGTCCCATGTGTAAATGCTCGTGTACTGTTGTCACATCTGGGCAGGATCTGCTAGAAGCAGCTTATCCTGCTTTGACAGAGTTCAAAATCGACTTCGTAGCTTAGTGGGGGATGCCCTTTTCTCTTCCCTGCAACCTCTTTCCTACAGAAGAGACGTTGCTAGTCTGTCTCTGCTTTGTCGTTATTTTCACAGCAAGTGTTCGTCTGAGTTTCAACCAATGGTCCCCCTCGCCAAACTTTCACGAAAAACACTCGTCTAGTCAAAACCACTATCAATAATTACCCATACTATTTATCTGTGCCTAAACCTAAAGAAAGATTCCATAAACAAAGCTTCTTTCTTAGAACTGCGCGCCTGTGGAACTCTCTTCCGATTGCCTGCTTTCCAGCTGACTACAATTTGATTATCTTCAAGTCCAACGTAAACAAGTTCTTGATGAACCATCCCCCTTATGTAATCCAATTTACAAAATTTCCACTATTTATATTTACTACGCTATAATTCCATTGACTAATGTATACCCATTAACTCTTATCCTCGAGTGGCCTCCGGGCCTTGATAAGTGGTGACTCCTTTGTAAAAAACAAAACAAAAACAGTAGGCAAAAAATAAAATATTTTAGAACTCTTAATTCGGAATATGTTGGTAGTGTTTATTAATATATTACGTGTGAAAGTTTGAATATTTGAAACTCGCTGAATCATTTTAGCTGCTTACCTGTTGGGAGTAACTTATTCTCTGTGCACGAGGAAATTCTGTTCCCGTCGTGAAAGAAAGATAAAAACAACAAAAAAAAGGAATTATCGTTCTCAACCACATTCTTGGATATCTGCATCTTTTTCGGTGGATATTAGCAACATCTGAAACATGCTTTTAAGTCTAATCAGCCTTGCTAATATATGCCCGACAAAACTAGTTAAACAGTCATAACCGACTGTCCTTTTCGATCTTTCTTTTACAACGCAGAGTTGTCGCGTGCACAGAAAATGGAAAATAATATATCTATCTCTTTATAAACTTAAGTATTCTTATATGTTTACGTATTTATATGTGACGGATTCACTCTTACACTAATTGACAGACAAGTATGAATTTTGGAATATAACTTTTAGGCATGACGGGTCCAAATATCGGCTATATTTAGATTTAATTAGTTTTATGCAAAAGGGGGGGGCTTTCGCGAAAATTCGGATCTTCCCATTGCCCCGGTTTCTTTTTGTATCTTACATAAAGCATACATAATCTGTAGTTTTCTTTTCCCTTATAGCTTTGACTTAATCCAGGGTAGTTACTTGTAACGTTGAAGTTTACCCTTCGGTGTCCAAAATCAAAGTGCGTAAACTCGTTTCTGCACACCGAATTCGCGCAGGCCTGAATTATATTTTTACCAATCAGAAAACTTTCTTCATTTATTCGAATTGGTCTTTGTAGGAGCTGTCTTAACCCTTTAAAAGGGCCAGATTATCTCCCAATAAACAGCTGGGACCAAAAATTCGGACAGTGTTACGTCTCTTTAATCACCACAATTCTCAATTCACGTAAGCACGCGCTGTCACTCGCATACTCACACTTACAAAAGTGCCACACACGAACGCGCGTGCGTAATGACTGCTTGACTCCTTTAATGTCGTCTGCTCATTTAAAACAAATCATAAATTGAAATATTCCCAAACTTTATCACTGAACTATTTTCTGGATACGATAAACAAAGAGCATTAACGACTTATAAACGACTTTCGATTAATTAGAAATTAATTTATTGAGTAGAGAAGTTTGGAATACAATTTTCCCGACTCTTGAAACTCACGGCTCTTAATTAATCGATCCAGACTTCTTCTAATGTCTCAGCTAATGAACCCCCTTGTTTTTACAAGAACTCTGAAAATATTCACGAACATTCTATGTTTTCCTATTGCTGTAAACCTTCCATCTTAAACATGTATAAATGATCTCTTTTGTGAATATATGCCTTCTTAACTCATTGTTTTGTTTTGCTGGATGTATGACAATGTCTCTCGCTTTTCTCACATTTGATTATAAAAACCTGCAAATCTTTTTCAATGAAAACATTTCTCTGAATCCAGCTCATCCTAAAAATACTTCTTCCATTGCAAACCACCTTATAGTAAACCTCCAAAACCGGCGTGAACATATCCCTAAAACTAATGCCCCCCCCCAATACTCTTTCATCTTGTCCGATATCACTGGGAGGTTTAACAGCTGCGTTTTCAAAGTACGCAGCTGTAAGAATTGCCTAGTCATAGTGGATGGTGTATGACTTATTTCCTATGGTTCCTTTTCGTATATCTTCCCAATATTTTTGTTTGTTTTTTACATATTGTCCAGTAAGACTTCATTGCCGCATTGTGCTGTAGTCTGTCCCCTCCCACCAGAACCTTACAATTGGATGCCAGGTGGTTCACTCTTTTACTTTTTGAGTGGCAGAACCCGTTCTTGTTATCGTCGTCGAGGCCACTCATCTTCTTAAAACCATTAGTCATCAGACCTTAATCTTGGACAGCCATTATCACCCTCTCCTGATCATAGTGAAGCGATCCTCTTTAGAGATATTCTAAAGAATATTCCTATGTTTTTTGTGTGGGAGTCACCATTCAGAAAAAAGCATTCGCCCACTTAGAGTACGCCCTCTGCCGTCCGTTTGAACATCACCAGAAACGATGACCAAATAAAATCTGCGTGAACTAGTTTACCTAGGTAACAGAAAACGCTGCTCGCCCTATCTTCCCATACATACTTTACTTAAACTAGTCTCTGCGGTACTTTCGGTCGAAAAATAATATTCTACATTTTTATTCATCGGTAAAATACAGTGAATTAAAGGATCTAGTTTTACCAAAAAAACTGCTTCGGCCATTTTTTTCCGTAAATCACAATCGAAAACATTCGGTCCGATGGTAATCCTCGGATGAAAAAATATCAAAAATATATATTATCTTTTTTTTTTTTTTCGTTTTTTTTTTTTTTTTTACGATTTAAAATCACTTTGGTTCTTTTATGAGATTTTTTACTGGCAATTGTTTCCCCGGCTCTCAACTTTTTTATAAACCTACCAGATCACCATTTAAAAAAAAAAGTAACTAATAGAAATGAATTTATTTAATGTCCAAATTTCTTTTTCTTTTCTTTTCTTTTTTTTAGATGGGTTCAATCATCTCAAAAATAAAAAGCGGTGCTTGTCGGTTGATCCGTTACGTTTCAGTTTGAAATATCATATTTGTCGGTCAGTGATGCTTAAGTCGTAAAAAATAGTGTATGGTTTGTAACGCTTATGCTTTAAATAGCATTTTCTGATATGCTTAAGGTTTGAATAGCATTTTTCTTAGTCTGCCACGCTTAAGTTTGAAAAAAAAAATAGTGTGTTGGTTTGTAACGCTTATGTTTTAAATAAAATTTTCTGACATGCTTAAGATTTAAATAGCATTTTTGTTAGTCTGTCACGCTTAAGCTTGAAAAAGAATTTTGTTGGTCTGTCACACTTAAGTTTTAAGTGGCGTTTCTGTTTGTCGTTTGCGCTGAAATAAAATAATAATAATAACAAAAAAAGCATTTGTGTTGATTTCTCACGTGAAAGAGTATTTGGGTTAGTCTGTCATGCTATGTTTGAAAAATGTTTGTTGGTCTGTCACGTTTAAATTTCAAACAGCATGTGCATAGATCTTGCACGCTTAGTTTTGAAAACTAAAACATTTGTGTTTCTTTGTTTGTCACATTTAAAACTAAAAATGCGTTTAGTTGATATGCCAGACGCATTTGTGTTTGTCTGTCAAACCTAAGTTTGAAAAAGCATTTGTGTTGGTTTGTTATGCTTGACTTTGAAATAGTATTTCCGTTGGTCTGTCACGTGTAAGTTTGAGAGGGAATTTGTGTCGTTCTGCAATGCTTTAGTTTTGAATCGCGTCTTATTGATCTGCAATGTTTCTTAAGTGGGTCCTGGATATGACCTTAAACTATATCCGATGATGAAGCTTTGGGGAGTGTAGAGCCACCCTTTAATTGCCATTGCTTCCAGGTCCATTCTGACCTGGAGTGGTAGTACCTGTTAGCGTCCCAATTATGTGTTAAATAGAAACCGATGTGAAAAAAAAAAAAAAAAAAAAAAAAAAAAAACAATATATATTCTATATTAATTTATATATTGCGGACTATTATTCTCATCTTTATTAATTGTTGTTTCACGACGTTTTGACCAATTATTCTTCTGGCCTTCGTCAAGTGGTAACCGCGACGAATAGGAACTTCGGATCTCCCAACTGCATTCTCAGCAATTACTGCCATCCGTAGTTGTTGTCGTCTCACCACGTTTCTGACCGGCTTTGGGTAGTATTGAAACCGCTATCTTCAGACAATTCTCATCTGGAAAAGTTCTCTATCAACTGCGCCACGTGAAGAATTTAGGATGAAAAAAAAAAAACCTTTAAGTGCTCAATAAGTAGGTAGAGCTAGTTAGTAAGTTATAAAATATATATGGCGATTAAGCTACACTGAATATTCCGCGTTTCATCAACTCTAAGACTCTGAAGCCTGAAGAGTCCTAGAGTGGATGGAACGTGGAATATTCAGTGTAGCTTAATCGCCATATATATATGTTATAATTTACTATATATATATATATATATATATATATATATATATATATATATATATATATATATATATATATATACGCGAGTGTGTGTGTGTATATATATATGTATATATATATATATATATATATATATATATATATATATATATATATATATATATATATACTAGACTACCCGTGACCCGTTGGGTCAGTATGTTATATTCGCTATGGAATTCATGTATGAGCTTGACACTTGTGACGTAAAGAAAATAGTTTTTTTTTTTTTTTGACATAACAGAAACATTTCTATGAAAGTATATTAAAATTAAAAAATCACGGACGGATCACTCAAACATGAAAAAAAATCCCCCCTATTCGTGTAAAGTTACCTATTTTTCCGAATAATCGCTCAAAAAATCGAAAATTAAATATGATTTTCCTACGAATCGAACGCCGACGAAAGTCATTTAGTAGCAAAAACTCACATGAACCTACCGACGAGCAATAGAAGAATGAAAAATCCATATTGGAATCCTTCAACCAAATTATAGAAACTTAATATCTAAAAAAAAATAATTAATAAAACCTGAAGCAAACAAATAAAACCTAAATTAATAAACTAAAATAAAACTAATATTGAAACAGATTAGTAAATGTGTCAACAAATTCACCGTCCTCACACAACTATTTTGTATCTAGAAATGTAAACAAAAAATAAAAAAGAACGAAGGAAGGAAAAGGGACGGATAGTGAGTAGTAGTAGTAGTAGTAGTAGTAGTAGTGGTTTGGCTTTACTACAATTGTTCTTATGTTTTTCAACGGGTTAAAGTGGTTTAGTTGTAAGCAAATAGCGACAGTATAGTTGTAATAAAGAATAGTTGCAAAACACCCCTCCACTCTTCCCATGTTAAATAATAATTTCGAAATAATAACGTTAATATTTCAGTGCGCAGATCAAAATCTGCAAAAGAAGCGATTTGTGTTTATTTGTTTACGTTGTTATGGGTTAATGTTTATGCGCGCATACACAACCGGATGTCGTAAACCGGGTTGCATCACTCGTTACAAGGTCATTTGAGTTTTATAATTATATATATATATATATATATATATATATATATATATATATATATATATATATATATATATATATATATATATAATCCACATAAGTACTGTTTCGCTGTTTCACACCTCGTCATCCCGCTAGACAGGCAACTGCTTCAAACCAGCATCGAAACCCGACAGCCCAGGTGACAGTCAAGGCTTCTCACTATTGCGCTATATTGCTGCTGCTGTGTATGTAATGAATTTAACGATGTTTTGACATCGTCCAAATGCCTCCGCTCGATTTGTTTACACCAAGAGCGTCGCTTAATACGCTAATGGCAGTTTGTGTGTGTGTGTATGTATATATATATATATATATATATATATATATATATATATATATATATATATATATATATATAATTATTTTTTTTTTTTTTACTATAATAATTAAATACCTACAGACACTAGTGTTTCATCCTTTCGGGATTCTTCAGTGCAGGGTGTCACGATTACTACCAGTCGAACGATTCGAACCCCGCGACACGAGACATCTCTGGCTGGATTAGCGGAGGCCGTATCCATTCGGCTACCCTTAATCGTGTGAAATAGCGTTGAATTTTAAACATTTTAATTTAAATGTTCATTACGTCAGACAGACAGTGATCAAATCGTTATACGATGATCTACGCATAAGAGCTAAATTGACCGACTTTTTAATTCAACTGAAAGTGCTCAACGATAAGAAACGAATTTCTTAAAGGGGCTGTCATAATTATTTTTTTTACTATAATAATTAAATACCTACAGACACTAGTGTTTCATCCTTTCGGGATTCTTCAGTGCAGGGTGTCACGATTACTACCAGTCGAACGATTCGAATCCCGCGACACGAGACATCTCTGGCTCGATTAGCGGAGGCCGTATCCATTCGGCTACCATTAATCGTGTGAAATAGCGTTGAATTTTAAACATTTTAATTTAAATGTTCATTACGTCAGACAGACAGTGATCAAATCGTCATACGATGATCTACGCATATATATATGAGAGAGAGATACTAGTTTTGATCTCACTATATTAGGTTCAATATAATAATCGATGAAGAATTGTCTCTATAATAAATATGCAAGCTGCATAAATCAAAATATCATATTAAAGCGTAATTTACGACCGGGCAACGCCGGGAGGCCTGCTGATATATATATATATATATATATATATATATATATATATATATATATATATATATATATATATATATTTGTAAAAGTCAAATGACCGTGTAACGATGTATGTAACCTAATTTCCGGTTTACGACATCCGGTTGCGCATGCGCGCATAAATATTAACCCATAACAACGTAAACAAATAAACACAAATCGCTTCTTTTGCAGATTTTGATCTGCGCACTGAAATATTAACGTTATTATTTCGAAATTATTATTTAACATGGGAAAAGTGGGGTTTAAAATAACTTAAACGTATACAGAAATGAACGATGTAAAAAAAGAGGCAGACAGTATTAACAATTGTTTATTTGGATAATTTAAACGCGAAAAAAAAGAACAATTGGAACGCTGAAATATTAACGTTATTATTTCTAAATTATTATTGAACATGGGAAAAGGGGGTTTCAAATAACTTAAACGTAATACAGAAATGAACGATGAAAAAGCAGATATATCAAAATTCGAATTGAACTATAATAAGTATAATGGTATCTGTTCAGTGCACATTTATCTATAAGTATGGCCAACCACTTATAATTCAGTACCTGTACATTTTTTTTTCAAAAATAATCAATTATAATAAACGAACGATTCATAGAAATATATCTATATTCTTTTTTTCATTTTAATATACTTTCATAGAAGTGTTTCTGTTATGTAAAAAAAAAACTATTTTCTTTACGTCACAAGTGTCACGCTCATACATGAATTCCATAGCTAATATAACATACTGACCCAACAGGTCACGGGTAGTCTAGTATATATATATATATATATATATATATATATATATATATATATATATATATACATACACACACACACACACATATATATATATATATATATATATATATATATATATAAGCGACCTTGTCTGGGTGTGGGTGTGTGAAACGTCTCTATCAACTCCTCTCTGAATATTTGGTTTACAACTTGAAACGATATATAGGGTATTTTAACTTGTGGGACGCTTTCGATTTGGTTTTTAGGTTTGATTTGATTGTTTTGTTTTAATGCATATCAACCCTTTTCGGGTTATTTAATGATGCTTCAAGTTGTTTATATATTCAAATATTTATTAATTCCTTTTTAAAGAGAAAAGGGAAAAGGCGAAAAGGTGGGCTGTTGTTTTTTTTTTTTTTTTTTTTTTGGTTTGTAGAACATAATTAAGTTTTTCAAAAGAGAGATTTGGTTTTTAGCCTGTGAAAATAGTTGTTAAGGTGTAAAAGTTTAAAAATAAAACAGTTGACTTTGGCAGGAGTAAATTCTTTTGAGCATGCCTACATTTGTAGCCTGAAGTCATTAAATGTTTAGTCTTATTTATCCATCTGCCAATAGCTGAGACGATAAGGACAATGGCTGGAGTGCTGAATGTTTTCGTTTCAATTCCAGCTGAAGGTACCGTAGTCATTTTTTTTTTTAACTTTTGAAATCATTAAATATATATATTGGGCATAATATAATAATCAATAGAGAATTTGCTCTTTAATAATAAATACGAAGTCTACATAAATTAAAATATCATATTTAAGTGTATTTTACGACCGGGCAACGCTGGACATCATGCTAGTTTTAAATAATCACACACTCCGCTTATAATTGTAGACAGTATAATTCTCATTTGCTTAGGTAGAAAAAAAACACCAAAAGAGAAATAGTAGTCGAATGAGAATCCTTCAAATTTTACTTTAAACCCCAGACATCGGGCGATGGACGCAAAAGGTGCTGAAGTTATTTTTATTTTTTTTATTTTTTTTACATGGAGGTCACCACTTATCAAGGCCCGGAAGCCATTCGGGGATAAGGGCTATTGCGTGTACAGTAATCAATGAGATAGTATCGTAGTAATCATTAGTATTGGAGATTTGATGGAGTGTCTTACTTAAGGGGGTGGTTTACCAGGAATTTCTTTACGTTGGACTTGAAAACATCCAAATTGTAGTCAGGTGGGAAACAGGCAAACGGAAGAGAGTTCCATAGGCGTGCACTTCTAAGAAAGAAGCTCTGCTCATGGAATCTACGCTTGGATTTAGGCACAGATAAAGAGTGAGGAAAATGACAGTAGTTTCAGCTAGATGGGTGTTTCTCGTAAAAGCTTGGCGAGGCGGGGACCAGAAATTGGAACTCAGACGAGCACTTGCCATGGAAATAACGATAAAACAAAGACAGATTCGCAACATCTCTTCTGTGGGAGAGAGGCTGCAGGGAAGAGAAAAGGGAATCCCCTACTAAGCCACGAAGTCTATTTTGTACTCTGTCAAGGTAGGATAGGCTGCTTTTAGCAGCTCCTGCCCAGATATGGCAACAGTACTCCATCCTTGGACATACTTGGCTTTTATACAGATAGAGAATTGCATCAGTAGTGAGATATCTTCTGGAGCGGTAGAAGGATCCCACCATTTTCCAATCGTCCTTGGCAACAGACCTGATGTACGTGCTCCATTTCAGATCAGGAGTAAAGGTCAAACCCAGAAGCTTGTAAAAACATGGAGCCTTCTCAAGACGAGAGCCATCCATTTCAATTGATGCCAGATGGGGATCAGAGCGTTGATGATGTAAAGATAGAAGCTTGGTTTTTGATGCATTAAAATTAACCAGCCACCTCTTCCCCCACTGTACCACGTGCTCAAGATCAGAGGAGAGAGAGTCAGAGAGAACTTTGTCATATACGGCCTTTGATGTGTTGCCATAGATGGTCGTGTCATCAGCATAGATGTCAACGAATGATTTAAGTATGTGTTTTTGGGAAATCATTGATGTAGATCAGGAAGAGAGTTGGGCCCAGGGTAGACCCCTGAGGGACTCCAACAATAATACTGTGGGTCTCTGATTTCTGCCCATCAATCACTGCTCTTATTAACCTATCCGAGAGAAATGATTTAATAATTGAGAAAACAGTTCCAGTTATACCGTAGCTGGAAATCCTGTGAAGTAGGCCCTTATGCCATACCTTATCGAGGCCTTTGATATGTCAAGAGCAATTTCCCTAGAAAGGAAGCCTTTGTCAAGAGATTCATTAATCCTATGAGATATAACTATTAGCTCATCTGCTGTAGATCTTGCAGAGCGGAAACCATATTGCATGTCACTAAGATGGTTGTTTCTGCTGAGGTGGTTGACTACTTCTCTATTTAATATGGATTCCAACAACTTACTCATGACACACAGGAGACTTATTGGTCTGTACTGAGAGGGAGATGACTTATCACCTGAATTCTTAAATACAGGGCATACTGATGAGGTTTTCCAGTGTGTTGGAAAGCACTTCTCCTTAAGGCAACGCTTAAACAGTTTTATAAGTATGGGGGCAAGTTCAGGTTGTAGCTTTTTCAGCACTATAACTGGAATGCCGTCAGGGCCAGTTGCTTTACTGGAATCAAGGTTCTTGGTTAGCTTGGCGATCTCCCGCACAGATATTTGTATGTTGCATAGCGTGTTGTCTGTTATAGGAGGAAATACTTGGAGTTGATGGTCTTCGTCGCATAGGGTAGAATTAGCTGCAAAATTCTTGGCAAATAGTTTGGCCTTTTATTATTTTAAAAATAATATTCCCTCAATTATATTTACTGAATATAATTATTGTTAAAAGTCATTGGTTAATCAGTAAAGCAAATGAGTTTAGATTTTGTATGAAAAATATTACGCCTTCAGAAAAACGTATGTCAGTAAAATCTTACGTAAAACCATATACATAGGAAGATGAGCACAACATATGTAAACGCAAAGAATAATTGTAGACTCTTGTATTTTATTAATATAAATATAAGCTTGAACTGAAAAAAAAACACCACCAGATCTGATAATTTGACATAACATATTGTTTCCATTTTGTGCTTCCATACCTCAATTGAGCTATGTCAGCACCCTCTACTGACGTGTTTGAAAGTTAAGCTACCGTGTTAAGCCACGGCCACCGAGATATAGAAGGCCTGCTAACTGAAAAATGCCTCCAGGCAATGTAGGTAAGATTTGTCGAACTGTTACCGTCGGTACTATATGACGGCATTTTTAAAAGGGGCATTAAAACATGTTAAAAAAGAAAATAAAAGGAACCCAATTCAATTAATAATGATTCAATATAAAATATAAATATTATCTATGTAAAATTACGGTATTTTAAAGCAATGTATAATCTAATACTGATAAAACTGAATTATGAATTTATGGAACAAACAATTCTTAGCATTTGAGACAAGATCACATTGTAGTAATATCTGTTCTAATCCTACAATTCAGCTTTTCTGTCCTCGGCCGGTTAAGGAGAAATCCTTCATGACTGAGACAATTTTAATTTTTGTTTCTATCTAGAGTACCCTTTATTGGGGAGCTGGATTTTCCCCACAATATTATGTGTTGAAATATTTAAATAACTATTACTTTTAATGCAGAAATTATATTTAAAGTTTTGGTTTTCTGTTCTTCTATGTTCATTTTTTCCCATTTTTTTCATCAAAATGTGAAGCATATTTCCATCAGTTACATGGTTAGGAATCCTATACTCCGCTATAGTCTTCATTTTCATATCAGTGCAGAATACATGGATACGAAAATGAAGTTCTCATAACTACTGAAAGGCAATCATGCCATAATGTGAACATTCGTTAAAAACTAAGAAAATATAGTAAACATCTACGATATGAAATCAGGGTGGTGGTGAATTTGGGAGGGGACATTATTATTATTATTTCACTCATTAGGAGTTGTCTCACAGGCCATCATCAGTGATCACTCACTGGCAGTAACCTGTGGTATTCGCTGGAAATCGCATGACAACAAATCTCCCCAGATTTCGAATGTTCTCTACCTCTTGACCACTCGTGCAAATGATTGCATGTTATCGCAACAGCCGTTTGCCATTGATTTCTCGTTGGCAGCGGCTGGAGTTTGATTGACAAAATTCCTCCCCAAGGTACCAGATTTTAACTGCACACTTCCAGTGGAGGTCTTGTTAGTACTCTCCCACCTCTAACTTTTCATCCTCCCTTACCCTTCACAACTAGTTGGTGTGGCGCCAGTCGATATCATGTACATTTTATTTTCTTTTTTGGCACTTCATGGGGAATGTGAACCCTGTGTAAACGGGTTTTAATTTAATGGCTGCCCCCTAAGGTTTTCTTTCACTTTCTTCGTATATATCTCATGCACTTTTTTGTAATCGAGCATGTGTTTTATTTTTTTAATTTGTTTTTTATTTCTTTAACTAAATTTGATTCATACTTTTATTTTGTGCTTGTTTTTTTTATTTTATTTTCATTTTGTTTTAATTTATTTTTATTATATTATATTTTCCACACTAAATATTTTTATTTTTTGTTACAATCATTTTTACATATTCAAATAACGCTTTTAGCTTTTTTTTTTTGCCTCAAATAATACCTTCAAAAAAGTTTTCGTGATGAAAACCTTTTGCCTATGCACTTTTTAGGGAGCAACCAATAAATCAAAACCCGTTTACGCAGCGTCCACATTCCACATGAAGCACCTTTTTTATTATTGTTATTGTTGTAATAATAATAATAATAATAATAATAATAATAATAATAATAATAATAATAATAATGCTCGTGCAGCGTACACACTGCTATATTTTAGACAGAATTTTCAAGTTTGGGAAGCCATCAGGGAGCTCATCACAGATGCCCCATGGCAAAATATCTTTACTCTTCCAGCGGAACAGTGTGCAAATGAGACCACTGAATGGTTCAAAACTGCTATTGAAGCACATGTTCCCGCACGGAAATTCTATAGCAAGCCCCACTCTCCCCAATGGTTTACTTCTGCTTGTGCAGCTGCTATTTTACAAAGGCAGCATGCGTTCCGCAGATTCAACCGACATAAGTCCAGCTCAAATAAACAGAAGTTTATAGAAGCTAGAAACAATTGTAAGAGAGTGATAGAGACAGCTAAGACAGATTACTCTGAAACTATCAGAAAACGCATAGAAGCACAGAAATTAGGAACCCGGGATTTTTGGAAAATCTACAACAGCGTAGTAAATAATGGACAGTCAACTATTCCCCCACTATCAAACAATCATGAGGTTGCTTGCACGGCAACTGACAAGGCTAATCTGCTTGCCAGTCGGTTTGCCTCAAACTCCACACTGAACTCAGTACACCACTCACTCCCTGATTTTCCTTTTCGAACAGACGCCACACTAGACGATTTGAAAATCACCTCTTCTCAGGTACATGCTATTATAAAAAACCTAGACACCTCAAAAGCATGTGGACCAGATCTCATCCCGGCTGTGCTATTAAAAAAATGCTCTGCCGAGGTTGCTCCAGTTCTGTCCAAACTTTACAATAAATGCCTTAACGAATCTTGTTTTCCCGACTGCTGGAAAACCACCTCTGTGGTACCAGTCTTCAAGAATTCTGGTGAAAGAACTGACCCACTAAATTATCGCCCCATTAGCCTCCTCCCGCTTTTCGCCAAAATATTTGAGTCCTTAGTTAATCAAGCCCTAGTCCAGCACCTAACAGCTGCTAAACTCCTGACTGACAAACAATATGGATTCAGGCAAGCCCGTTCAACAGCAGATATCTTAACTGTAGTTTCTGAACGTATATACCGTTCATTGGATAAAACAGGGGAGGGTAGAGCGGTAGCCCTTGATATATCTAATGCTTTTGACAGGGTATGGCACGATGGTCTTCTAAGGAAAATTAGATCATATGGAATCACTGGAAGAATTCATAATGTAATTAAATCCTTCTTAAGTAATAGAGAAATCAAAGTTGTCATCGATTGTCGTACATCCAAACAATATGACATAAATGCGGGAGTACCTCAGGAGTCTATCCTTGGACCTCTATTATTCCTGATATGCATAAATGACCTCCCTGATAAAATTGTTTCGGAGATGGGTATATTTGCCGATGACACCACTCTCTATAACAGATATGAGGGGAACACAAATGAACACATATCCAAGGAAATGGCAGAAACTCTAGAGGATAACCTCCAATCCGTAGTGGAATGGGGACAAAAATGTTTGGTCACATTCAATGCTACTAAGACTAAGCTTGTTTCCTTCAATAACTACAAGAAACCTTCTCTACCACCAATAGCAATGGCCAAGAGCACATTGCCTGAAAGTACTTCTTTTAAACTCCTCGGCCTAACGTTTACAGGGAATATGAACTGGAATAGATACATTGAGAGCATTGCTAAGGCTGCTGCAAGGAAGGTTGGCTCCCTCTACCGTACTAGAAAACTACTTACGCCTGACAGTATCCTATACCTCTATAAGGCAACCATTCGCCCATGTATGGAGTACTGTTGCACATCTGGGCTGGTGCATCTGCTGCTTGTCTCTCGCTCCTGGACAGGGTTCAAAAGAGAATCCTGAACTGTCATCTAAGCTTCAGCCTCTGTCCCATCGACGAGATGTTGCATCCCTCTGCCTGTTCTACAAATACTTTAATGGTGAATGCTCTGACGAACTGCAAACACTTGTACCTCCCCGACGTAACTACCCCCGACAAGCCCGACAAGCCCGACAAGCTACTAAGTCTCATCCCTTTACAGTAGAGATCCCTAGGTGCAAGAAAGCCTCTTGCTCCAATAGTTTTTTCCCCAGAACTGCGGGTCTTTGGAACTCCCTTCCGGGATTCTGCTTTCCCAACTGCAATGATATGCAGAAGTTCAAGTGTAATGTAAACAAACATCTTGCTACTCATCTCCCTTCATAATACCCCGCTAATTAAGTCCCTAATAGTAGCGCCCTGCTTCAAAGTTGCACTGTGCCTTGTTTGGGGTGAAAATTGAATTTAAAAAAAAGTTAAATTAAATTTTTATGGTATCTTTTTTTTCATTAAATTGTTAGGTGAAAGTGCCGAATAGTTAGAAATCTCCCCCTCCTGTTAAGAATGGCTTTCTAAATAACTTTATTATTTCAGCAGGGTGCATACAACATTTATTTATAAGATAAAACACAAGAAAATATGTTAACAAATTTAATGTACTCTTTATTTTTAGTTCATATCAAAACTTTAATTAAAATGATTAGTTAATGAATTTTTAAGGTGAATTTGTGTTCGTATGTCTCTGGAGAGAATTTCCTATTTCATTTCTCGTTTCAGTCATGTAAATTATTTAAAGATAAAATGTTATAAAACAAACAAAAACTTTTAAGTTTTAAATATATTTCAAAGAAATAAATTACGTCCGGTGCTAAAATATTGAATTCATCGATCGTCATAAAAAACAGCAAAAATAAAACAAACAAAAAAAACTGTCATGAAAAATGTTTCTAACTTTAAAATATTTGAAAATACTCAATGAAAAGTTTTATTTATTATTAAAAGAACGGACTGAAAAATATTCTCATATAAAAATTGTTTGTTTAGCATGAAATGAAATGAAATATTCGACCTCTTTCGATAGAAATAAAACTTCCTTCGATAGAAATAAAACAAGTTGACTTACTGTTATGTTTTGTTAGATTAAAATTATCCCAATGTGCAATTATGATAACTGTAATAATAATCTAAATGGAGAATTGTTTTTTTTTTTCTTTAGGAGAATAAAAAAAAACATAATTACAACAGCCACAAATATAAGGCAACGAAAAATATTTTTTATAGCCACGTGGTTGAACACCGAAAGCTTTAGGCACCTTCATGCCTCTACCTACATGTTGATCTGGTAATGTCGTCACGCTGTCATGTTCATTGGCCTGTACTTACTCTCGGTAGCCTCGGTTATGCCCAATTTCCCCAGGCTTCAATCTAAACCTGAAATAGTCGCATGACGTTAGGTTAGTGAGAAAGAATATCTGCATAGAGATTACAGAGTTAGTCAAAACGCATCTGCAAAAAAGATGGGAGATAATGTCAGTCTAAACGTTGTATGAATAAAATCCAGGATGAGAACTATAATCCGAAAGAGTCAAATAATGCAAAGCATTAATCCGTATCTAAAAAAAAATGTTGAAACAACGGAAAGGGAAAAAGCGATCGTAGCGTAAAAAGAATAATTGAAACATATAACACAGCGTATTCCCCGTCTCACACTTTTATGCAACTGATTAGACAAGAAATAATCAATTTCTATCGGCTGTTAAGGCGTGTAGCTGGTATTTTCTTGCTTCCCATCACAAGAGGATATGGTAGAAGGCCGGGAAGTGGGGAGAAAAACAGTTAATCTGATTTGAATAAAAGTGTATCGACTCGTCACATATTATACTTTAAAATTGAAAACGTGCATCAACGTAGCTATATGTAGGACAATATTATCATAACAGCGGTGTGAACGTTTATAATACAACAAACTTTATTTCCCACAAGACACGTTGATAAAGGTGTGCTCTGAATTTGCTTGCTTTCCATTGTGGCAAGATGTAGCACAAAGCCAGAAGATAGTGAAACAGTAGTTTCTACGAGAATGGGTGACAGATATCTGAAAATTTTACTTTTTTTATTTAACGCATAGTTACAGTAACGTTTTATTATTTTTTTTTTCTCTCACAAATCTAATGAGACCTCCATATATCTTCTTAATGATCAAATGAGAGCTTTTTAACTTGGATTATATTATATGCACGTTGTGTGTGTGTGTGTGTGTGTGTGTGTGTGTGTGTGTGTGTGTGTGTGTGTGCGCGCGTATGTGTGTGTGTGTGTGTGTGTGTGTGTGTGTGTGTGTGTGTGTGTGTGTGTGTGTGTGTGTGTGTGTGTGTGTGTGTGGGTTTGTTCTTTTTGTTTTTTGTTTTAAAACGGTACCTCGCTTATTGGAATTGTCCGGTCGGTGAAAATATCTAGTCAATGATTTAATAAAGTATTGCTATTGTAATCTAAGCTTACCAACTCATTTCAATTAATGGAACAAATAAAGAAATATCATTATTTGATAAGTAAACTGTTTTTCACAGGTTTTAGCATTAGTAGCTGCAAAAAAAAATAGATCTCATCGAATGGATTAGGTTGTTGCATAAGTTCCAGCTTTTTTTTATTTTAAGAAAATCAAAGAATTTTAACAGCAAAAAAGTAAGTTCGTGTGGATCCAAGCTACAAGTTTTTGTGTGAATCCCATCCACTGAAGGTGGCGTGAAATTGTCGCAAAATCACACTTTATCTTTTCACACAATTCTCTACATGTCTGATGGCCATCTTCCTTCAAAAACCCTGAGTTGGTCTTCATCTATCTTGATTGGTCTTCCGGAACCAAAAGCGTCATTGAGGTTAAAATTACTGTGTTTGAATTTGGCAAACCAATTTCGAACAGTTCTTTCAGCTATACCGTTTTCTCCATATATGGCACAAATAATCTTGGTAATTTCACTCGCTTTTTGACCTCGATCAAAAGCGAAAAGAAGGAGGTGTCGAAAATGTGATTTTTTATCCACATGACAATCCATTTGACGATTCTGAAAAACGAGAAAAAAATTATATGAGCAAAAACGATCACCATTATCTTGTAGAACAGAATACATGCTTTCTAATGGTATATAACACTTTGCCAAATATCAAAATATGTTTTAGGACAAACTTTTTTATGAAACGGCGGAGACGTATGCAACAGCCTGAAAATACCAGCATATTCATAGTTGATTCATAATATTACATATTGCAATCAAAAGGAAATTTGTCTGCCCTTATCGCGACCAAGTTGTAGGAGGCGATGTTAAAGCCGGAAAGGCGATGACATCATTCCAGCTTCCTGTTTGTCTCGCTCTCTCCTTTCTCAACTTGTTTGTCAACCTGTTTGTCTCGCTCTCTCCTTTCTAAACTTCAGCTGAGATGGACACGTTTTGGGCCGTTTAGGCCGCCGGAATTAAGGGCTTCCCCGATTTTTGCGGATACTTTAAACAGATACGGTCCACTGCTTCTGTTTCGGGAAGTTTAATAAACACGTGAACCATAAGAAAGTGTTTTGTTTGTTTTCAAGCGCTTAGTTTTAGATCGACAGAGGTGCAATCCTAATGTAAGATGGCGGACGTGAATAATCACATTCGTCATCAGGCGAGAGGCAAGCCAAAGCGTACTGCGAACTTGTTTGATTGTTCGTCATGATGCTATAATAATGGGTTTAATCACAATGTAAAATTATGTTTCGACATTTTTTTATACAAGAATTTAATTTGTGTCATTTGGTTTCTCGGACTACTATTTTCATATTAGCTATTATTTTCATATCGTTTTGACGAATGTAACTTCCGGTTTTCTTGAGGTACAACTTTTCCGACTTGGTAATCTTTCTGTCGAACTCGATAACACATACGACATTTCACAACTGACGCTTTATTTAATTTACAAGAATAGAGTAACCCACAGTTTAGCGGATAAAGGCGTTGGTTAGCAATCAGTTCTAAGCGATAATCTTCTGAAAGTCGATATTTTAACCTTTACTACTGATGATGGTAAATGAGAACAATACAGGAATCAACATTCCTTCCATGGTTATGGCTGATGGAACAAGAAAAATATACCATATGTGTTAAATAAAGGTTTCAGTTCGAAATTACGTGCAATACACAGATTTGAAAGAAAGATTACCAAAGTTAAAAAGATCCATTTAAGGTTTA
>NC_136483.1:104331698-104334198 GCF_053919585.1 Euprymna scolopes | reverse complement strand
CTTCAACCCTATGTGGCTGCGATGAATAATCCAAAAACCATTAAGGGATTAGATTAAATCCGTTGTCGAGGAAATTCAAATAAAAACAGGGCATCAAATCCAAATTAGAGCTTCGAAAGTGATTTCATAATTTTATAACTATAATTTCTTCATATCTTGGAAACTACTCGTTTCCTGGGATTTAAACTGTTATTTTTATTTTCAGCACCCTCGAAAATTTATAATAGTGGTAATTTTAAAGGATTTTTCGTGGATGGAAAGATACTGCACCTTTACCAATATTTCAATCATAGTCATTTGTTTACTTAGTTTTGCATATGAATTACAAAATATCTGATATTTCCCTAAAACCACTGACCTTGACAGAGGGGAGACTAAAACTTGCTTCTATGGCTTCAAATGATTTGAAATAACAGCAAGGGGAGACTTCATTCCAAATATGTCTCATATGTTATATCTCCCCTCTTTGGTTTTCATATGTAAAGTAAATTTCAAAGTGTATAAGGATTATTTGATATTGGAGATATTCATAATGGTACCCTATTTCCAAAAGAGGGGAGATACAACATATGAGAAATATTTGGAATCAAGTCTCCCCTTGCTGTTATTTCAGATCATTTGAAACCATAACAGCAAGGTTTAGGCTTCCCCACTTCCATCAAGTTACGAGCAGCGGTCAAGTTGTGTGGGAGAGGGCGACGGGTGAGATTAAAGATGAACAGAAAGATGGGGGAGAGAAAGAATAGACGAAGACATTTATGTGCCGGGAATTTCTCGAATACTATTTATAAGGGGTGTAAGGGAGTCAGAAATAAGCAGTTTGAACCAAGAAGTAAGGAAATAAAGAAAATTCGAATCCCATGTAGATAAATCTAACAAAATCGAATACAGTATACTTTAGATGATAGTAATTAAAAATAAATATTAATATCACGTTAATAAGGGTAGAATTTAGAACAAACGGACTATGTAAAGTAAATATATTTTCAAAACTTATAACCTAGTAAATACTGAAAATGGATACATAAAACTTTACGTATTCACATGAAATAACATATATAAAATTATTATTAAAAATTGAACCTTGAATTATTTATATGTTCCAATTGGAAGGGTTTTTAAGAACTCATTCCCGGAATAATACATTTCTCAATTGCGAAACGGTTGAAACTTCTTTTAAAGTTTGAAAAAAATTTTCTTTTCCGATTAGGCAAACATCATCAATTTTCATGGATGTTTTTTAATGACGCGTACTTCATATTTAACTTAGAAAACTATTTCACTTGTAAAATAAAGTCATTTTCGTATTGTCACGATGAGAATAAAAGTAATATAGTTGAAAAATTATTTTCAGTAGTTTTAAAACAAATACGGGTTCGTAACGTGCAGCAAAAGCTTCTTCGTGTACGGAGTAGAAAACGGTAAAACATGTCCGGATAAGGGCGAGAGGAGACCGATAAACATGTCGACTAATACATTAGGAAAAGCCTACGTGGATCAACCCAGGTTTCGGCGTTAACACACACACACACACACACACACACACACACACACACACATGTAGGTGTGTGTATGTGCGTGTATATGTATATATATGTGCGTATATGTATATATGTGCATATGTATATATGTATATATATATATATATATATATATATATATATATATATATATATATATATATATATATGCAAACGCTGAAATGGCGAAAGCTTTTACGTGAAATTTGTGATGTTCTAGAGAAAAGAAAGCAGGCCAACAGCAATCTGAAGCGAGAGCTTCGCAAAGGTTTAATTGATGATGGAAACGCCACACTTGTGAACGAGTGCTTTTGTCAAAAGCTGGCTACGTCAACCACCTTAATACGCACAAAACTCCTGTTCAGGTCAACTTCGCACCTATTAGTCCGAACCAAACGATCTGTTTAACATGCAGCAAAGTTTGCAAGTCTACTGCTGGTCTGAGAAGACATGTGATTGTCCATAGGAATGCCCTTCAGCCTCCAAAGGAATTCAACTCGATGGAAATTGCTCAATTTGTATGTCACATCTGCTTCAAGATGTGCAAATCTGCGGCGGGAGTGCAGAGTCATCTAAGATGGCATGGACGACAAGATTGGGAGAACTCAATGTGACGGCGATCTTCTGGCAAGATGCAGCTATCATCATATATATGTATATGTATATATGTGTATGTATATATAAATATATATATATGTGCATATGCATATATATATGCATATATATATATGTATATGCATATGTATGCATATATATGTGTATGTATATCTATATATGTTTATATATATTGGTATATACGTGTATATTTATATGGATATATATATATATGTATATGTATATATATGTATATGTATGTATATATATATATAGTCACTAGAAGATATATTCGCATTGCCTGATATAAAACGTAACGTTAAATTCCTTTTTAAAAATGTGCATGCGAGTATTGTATTTTCTAAAACGTTTATTTCTAGTAAGTA